>NW_028322234.1:19515863-19669392 GCF_059928025.1 Delphinapterus leucas
GGTACGACAACGGTTTAGGGTGAGCGTACGTGTTAGAGTACGGGTTAGTGTTAGCGTATGGGTTAGGATTAGGGGACGGGTGAGGGTAAGGCCTCGGGTAAGGGTTAGGTTTAGGATTAGGGTTAGGGTTAGGGTTAGGGGATGGGGACGATTTAGGGTACAGGTTAGGGTACGACACGGTTTAGGGTGAGCGTATGTGTTAGGGTACGGGTTAGTGTTAGCGTACGGGTTAGGATTAGGGGACGGGTGAGGGTAAGGCTTCGGGTAAGGGTTAGTGTTAGGGTTAGGGTTAGGGGACGGGGACGGGGATGGGGATGGTTTAGGGTACAGGTTAGGGTACGACAACGGTTTAGGGTGAGCGTACGTGTTAGGGTACGGGTTCGCATTAGCGTACGGGTAAGGATTAGGTGACGGGTTAGAGTAAGGCTTCGGGTAAGGGTTAGGGTTAGGGTTAGGGTTAGGGTTAGGGGATGGGGACGGTTGAGGGTACAGGTTAGGGCACGACAACGGTTTACGGTGAGCGTACGAGTTAGGGGACGGGTTAGAGTTAGCGTACGTGTTAGGATTAGGGGACGGGTGAGGGTAACGCTTCGGGTAAGGGTTAGGCTTAGGGTTAGGGTTAGGGTTAGGGTTAGGGGACGGGGACGGTTTAGGGTACAGGTTAGGGTACGACAATAGTTTAGGGTGAGCGTACGTGTTAGGGTATGGGTTAGTGTTAGCGTACGGGTTAGGATTAGGGGACGGGTGAGCGTAAGGCTTCGGGTAAGAGTTAGGGATAGTGTTAGGTTTAGGGTTAGGGTTAGGGGTCGGGGAAGGTTTAGGGTACAGTTTAGGGTACGACAATGATTTAGGGTGAGCGTAGGTGTTAGGGTATGGGTTAGTGTTAGCGTACGGGTTAGGATTAGGGGACGGGTGAGGGTAAGGCTTCGGGTAAGTGTTAGGGTTAGGGTAAGGTTTAGGGATAGGGGACGGGGACGGAGACGGTTTAGGGTACAGGTTAGGGTACGACAACGGTTTAGGGTGAGCGTACTTGTTAGGGTACGGTTTAGTGTTAGCGTACGTGTTAGGATTAGGGGACGGGTGAGGGTAAGGCTTCGGGTAAGTGTTAGGGTTAGGATTAGGGTTAGGGGATGGGGACGGGGACGGGGACGGTTTAGGGTACAGGTTAGGGTACGACAAGCTTTAGGGTGAGCGTTCGTGTTAGGGTACGGGTTCGTTTTAGCGTACGGGTAAAGATTATGGGACGGGTGAGGGTAAGGCTTCGGGTAAGGGTTAGGGTTAGGGTTAGGGTTAGGGTTAGGGGACGGGGACGGTTTAGGGTACAGGTTCCTGTACGACAACGGTTTAGGGTGGGCATACGTGTTAGGGTACGGGTTAGTGTTAGCGTACGGGTTAGGATTAGGGGACGGGTGAGGGTAAGGCTTCGGGTAAGGGTTAGGGTTAGGGTTAGGGTTAGGGTTAGGGGACGGGGACGGGGACGGTTTAGGGTACAGGTTAGGGCACGACAACGTTTCAGGGTGAGCGTACGTGTTAGGGTACGGGTTAGTGTTAGCGTACGGGTTAGGATTAGGGGACGGGTGAGGGTAAGGCTTCGGGTAAGGTTTAGGGTTAGGGTTAGGGGACGGGGACGTTTACGGGGACGCTTTAGGGTACAGGTTAGGTTATGACAACGGTTTAGGGTGAGTGTACATGTTAGGGTACGGGTTAGTGTTAGCGTACGGGTTAGGATTAGGGGACGGGTGAGGGTAAGGCTTCGGGTAAGGGTTAGGGTTAGGGTTAGGGTTAGGGGATGGGGACGGTTTAGGGTACAGCTTAGGGTACGACAACGGTTTAGGGTGAGCGTATGTGTTAGGGTACGGGTTAGGGTTAGGGTACGGTTTAGGGTTAGGGGACGGGTGAGGGTAAGGCTTCGGGTAAGGGTTAGGGTTAGGGTTAGGGTTAGGGGACGGGGACGGGTACGGTTTAGGGTACAGGTTAGCGTACCACAACCGTTTAGGGTGAGCGTATGTGTTAGGGTACGGGTTAGTGTTAGCGTACGGTTTAGGATTAGGGGACGTGTGAGGGTAAGGCTTCGGGTAAGGTTTAGGGTTAGGGTTAGGGTTAGGGGACAGGGACGGTTTAGGGTACAGGTTAGGGTACGACAACGGTTTAGGGTGAGCGTACGTGTTAGGGTAGGTGTTAGTGTTAGCATATGAGTTAGGATAAGGGGGTGGGTGAGGGTAAGGCTTCGGGTAAGGGTTAGGGTTAGGGTAAGGTTTAGGGTTAGGGGACGGGGACGGGGACGGTTTAGGGTACAGGTTAGTGTACGACAACGGTTTAGGGTGAGCGTACGTGTTAGGGTACGGGTTCGTGTTAGCGTACGGCTTAGGATTAGGGTACGGTTGAGGGTAAGGCTTCGGGTAAGGGTTAGGGTTAGTGTTAGGGTTAGGGTTAGGGTTAGGTGACGGGGACGGTGTAGGGTACAGGTTACGGTACGACAACGGTTTGGGGTGAGCGTACGTGTTAGGGGACGGGTTAGTTTTAGCGTACGGGTTAGTATTGGGACGGGTGAGGGTAATGCTTCAGGTAACGGTTAGGGTTAGGGTTAGGGTTAGGGTTAGGGTTAGGTTTAGGGGACGGGGACGTTTTAGGGTACAGGTTAGGGTACGACAACGGTTTAGTGTGAGCGTACGTGTTAGGGTACGGTTTAGTGTTAGCGTACGGGTTAGGATTAGGGGACGGGTGAGTGTAAGGCTTCGGGTAAGGGTTAGGGTTAGGATTAGGGTTAGGGTTAGGGTTAGGGGACGGGGACGGTTTAGGGTACAGTTTAGGGTACGACACGGTTTAGGGTGAGAGTGCGTGTTAGGGTACGGGTTAGTGTTAGCGTACGGGTTAGGATCAGGGGACGGGTGAGGGTAAGGCTTCGGGTAAGGGTTAGGGTTAGTGTTAGGGTTTGGGTAAGGGGACGGGGACGGGGACGGTTTAGGGTACAGGTTAGGGTACGACAACGGTTTAGGGTGAGCGTACGTGTTAGGGTACGGTTTAGTGTTAGCGTACGGGTTAGGATTAGGGGACGGGTGAGGGTAACGCTTCGGGTAAGGGTTAGGGTTAGGGTTAGGATTAGGTATAGGGGACGGTGATGGGGACGGTTTCGGTTACAGGTTAGGGTACGACAACGGTTTAGGGTGAGCGTACGTGTTAGGGTACGGGTTAGTGTTAGCGTACGGGTTAGGATTAGGGGACGGGTGAGGGTAAGGCTTCGGGTAAGGGTTAGGGTTAGGATTAGGGTTAGGGTTAGGGTTAGGGGATGGGGACGGTTTAGGGTACAGGTTAGGGTACGACACGGTTTAGGGTGAGAGTACGTGTTAGGGTACGGGTTAGTGTTAGCGTACGGGTTAGATTTGGGGAGGGGTGAGGGTAAGGCTTCGGGTAAGGGTTAGGGTTAGGGTTAGGGTTAGGTTCAGGGGACGGGGATGGGGACGGTTTAGGGTACAGGTTAGGGTACGACAACGGTTTAGGGTGAGCGTACGTGTTAGGGTACGGGTTAGTGTTAGCGTACGGGTAAGGATTAGGGGACGGGTGAAGGTAAGTCTTCGGGTAAGGGTTAGGGTTAGGGTTAGGGGACGGGGACTGGGACGGGGACGGGGACGGTTTAGGGTACAGGTTAGTGTACGACAACGGTTTAGGGTGAGCGTACGTGTTAGGGTACGGGTTCGTGTTAGCGTACGGGTTAGGATTAGGGTACGGGTGAGGGTAAGGCTTCGGGTAATGGTTAGGGTTAGGGTTAGGGTTAGGGATAGGGTTAGGGGACGGGGACGGTTTAGGGTACAGGTTAGGGTACGACAACGGTTTAGGGTGAGCGTACGTGTCAGGGTACGGTTTAGTGTTAGCGTACGGGTTAGGATTAGGGGACGGGTGAGGGTAAGGCTTCGGGTAAGGGTTAGGGTTAGGGTTAGGGGACGGGGACGGTTTAGGGTACAGGTTAGGGAACGACAACGGTTTAGGGTGAGCGTACGTGTTAGGGTACGGGTTAGTGTTAGCGTACGGGTAAGGATTAGGGGACGGGTGAGGGTAAGTCTTCGGGTAAGGGTTAGGGTTAGGGTTAGGGGACGGGGACTGGGACGGGGACGGTTTAGGGTACAGGTTAGCGTACGACAACGGTCTAGGGTGAGCGTATGTGTTAGGGTAGGCGTTAGTGTTAGCGTACGGGTTAGGTTTAGGGGACGTGTGAGGGTAAGGCTTCGGGTAAGGGTTAGGGTTAGGGTTAGTGTTAGGTTTAGGGGACGGGGACGTTTTAGGGTACAGGTTAGGGTACGACAAAGGTTTAGGGTGAGCGTACGTGTTAGGGTACGGGTTAGTGTTAGCGTACGGGTTACGATTACGGGACGGGTGAGGGTAAGGCTTCGGGTAAGGGTTAGGGTTAGTGTTAGGGTTAGGGTTAGGGTTAGGGGACGGGGACGGTTTAGGATATAGGTTAGGGTACGACAATTGTTTAGGGTGAGCGTACTTGTTAGGTACGGTTTAGTGTTAGCGTACGGGTTAGGATTAGGGGACGGGTGAGGGTAAGGCTTCGGGTAAGGGTTAGGGTTATGGTTATGGTTAGGGGACGGGGACATGGACGGGGACGCTTTAGGGTACAGGTTAGGGTACGACAACAGTTTAGGGTGAGCGTACGTGTTAGGGTACGGGTTCGTGTTAGCGTACGGGTAAGGATTAGTGGACGGGTGAGGTTAAGGCTTCGGGTAAGGTTTAGGGTTAGGGTTAGGGGACGGGGACGGTTTAGGGTACAGGTTAGTGTGCGACAACGGTTTAGGGTGAGCGTACGTGTTAAGGTACGGATTAGTGTTAGCGTACATGTTAGGATTAGGTGACGGGTGAAGGTAAGGCTTCGGGTAAGGGTTAGGGTTAGGGGACGGGGACGGGGACAGGGACGGGGACGGTTTAGGGTACAGGTTAGTGTACGACAACGGTTTAGGGTGAGCGTACGTGTTAGGGTATGTGTTAGTGTTAGCGTACGGGTTAGGATTAGGGGACGGGTTAGGGTAAGGCTTCGGGTAAGGGTTAGTGGTAGGGTTAGGGTTAGGGTTAGGGGACGGGGACAGTTGAGGGTACAGGTTAGTGTATGACAACGGTTTAGGGTGAGGGTACGTGTTAGGGTACAGGTTAGTGTTAGTGTACGGGTTAGGTTTAGGGGACGGTTTAGGGTAAGGCTTCTGGTAAGTGTTAGGGTTAGGGTTAGGGTTAGGGGACGGGGACGGGGACGGTTTAGGGTACAGGTTAGTGTACGACAACGGTTTAGGGTGAGTGTACATGTTAGGGTACGTGTTAGAGTTAGCATCCGGGTTAGGATTAAGGGACGGGTTAGTGTAAGGCTTCGGGTAAGGGTTAGGGTTAGGGGACGGGGACGGGGACGGGGACGGTTTATGGTACAGGTTAGGATACGACAACGGTTTAGGGTGAGCGTACGTGTTAGGGTACTGGTTAGTGTTAGCGTACGGGTTAGGATTAGGGGAGGGGTGAGGGTAAGGCTTTGGGTAAGGGTTAGGGTTAGGGATAGGGTAAGGGGACGGGGACGGGGACGGTTTAGGGTACAGGTTAGGGTACGACAACGGTTTAGGGTGAGCGTACGTGTTAGGGTACGGGTTAGTGTTAGCGTACGAGTTAGGGTTAGGGGACGGGTGAGGGTAAGGTTTCGGGTAAGGTTTAGGGTTAGGGTTAGGGTTAGGGGAAGGGGACGGTGACGGGGACGGTTTAGGGTACAGGTTAGGGTACGACAACAGTTTAGGGTGATCATACGTGTTAGGGTACGGGTTAGTGTAGGCGTACGTTTTAGGATTAGGGGACGGGTGAGGGTAAGGCTTCGGGTAAGGGTTAGGGTTAGTGTTAGGGTTAGGGTTAGAGTTAGGGGACGGGGACGGTTTAGGGTACAGGTTAGGGTACGACAACGGTTTAGGGTGAGTATACGTTTTAGGGTACGGGTTAGTGTTAGCGTACAGGTTAGGATTAGGGGACGGGTGAGGGTAAGGCTTCGGGTAAGGGTTAGGGTTTGGGTTAGGGTTAGGGTTAGGGTTAGGTTTAGGGCACGGGGACGGTTTAGGGTACAGGTTAGGGTACGACAACGGTTTAGGGTGAGAGTACGTTTTAGGGTACGGTTTAGTGTTAGCGTACGGGTTAGGATTAGGGGACGGGTGAGGGTAAGGCTTCGGGTAAGTGTTAGGGTTATTTTTAGGGTTAGCGTTAGGGTTAGGTTTAGGGCTAGGGGACGGGGACGGTTTAGGGTTCAGGTTAGGGTACGACAACGGTTTCGGGTGAGCGTACGTGTTAGGGCACGGGTTAGTGTTAGTGTACGGGTTAGGATTGGGGACGGGTTAGGTTAAGGCTTCGGGCAAGGGTTAGAATCAGGGTTAGGTTTAGTGTTAGGGTTAGGGTTAGGGGACGGCTTAGTGTACAGGTTAGCGTACGACACCGGTTTAGGATGAGCATACGTGTTAGGGTACCATTTAGTGTTAGCGAACGGGTTAGGATAAGGGGACGGGTGAGTGTAAGGCTTCGGGTAAGGGTCAGGGTTAGGGTTAGGGATAGGGTTAGGGTTAGTTTAGGGTACAGGTTACGGTACGACAATGGTTTAGGGTGAGCGTAGGTGTTAGGGTACGGGTTAGTGTTAGCGTACGTGTTAGAATTACGGGACGGGTGATGGTAATGCTTCGGGTAAGGGTTAGGGTTAGGGTTAGGGTTAGGGTTAGGGTTAGGGGACGGGGACTGTTTAGTGTATACGTAAGGTTACGACAACGGTTTAGGGTGAGCGTACGTGTTAGGGTACGGTTTAGTGTTAGCGTACGGGTTAGGCCTAGGGGACGGTTGAGGGTAAGGCTTCTGGTAAGGGTTAGGGTTAGGGTTAGGGTTAGGGGACGGAGACAGGGACGGGGACGGTTTAGGGTACAGTTTAGTGTACGACAACGGTTTAGGGTGAGCGTACGTGTTAGGGTACGGGTTAGTGTTAGCGTACGGGTTAGGATTAGGGGACGGGTGAGAGTAAGGCTACGGGTAAGGGTTAGGTTTAGGGTTAGGGTTAGAGTTAGGGTTAGGGGATGGGGACGGTTTAGGGTACAGGTTAGGGTACGACAACGGTTTAGGGTGAGCGTACGTGTTAGGGTACGCGTTAGTGTTAGCGTACGGGTTAGGATTAGGGGAGGGGTGAGGATAAGGCTTCGGGTAAGGGTTAGGGTTAGGGTTAGGGGACGGGGACAGGGACGGGGACGGTTTAGGGTACAGGTTAGGGTACGACAGCGGTTTAGGGTGAGCGTAAGTGTTAGGGTACGGGTTAGTGTTAGCGTACGGGTTAGGATTATGGGAGGGGTGAGGGTAAGGCTTCGGGTAAGGGTTAGGGTTAGGGTCAGGGTCAGGGGACGGGGACGGGGACGGTTTAGGGTACAGGTTAGGGTACGACAACGGTTTAGGGTGAGCGTACGTGTTAGGGTACGGGTTAGTGTTAGCGTACGGGTTAGGATTAGGGGACGGGTGAGGGTGAGGTTTCGGGTAAGGTTTAGGGTTAGGGTTAGGATTAGGGGACGGGGACGGTGACGGGGACGCTTTAGGGTGCAGGTAAGGTTACGACAACGGTTTAGGGTGAGTGTACGTGTTAGGGTACGGTTTAGTGTTAGCGTACGGGTTAGGATTAGGGGACGGGTGAGGGTAAGGCTTTGGGTAAGGGTTAGGGTTAGGGTTAGGGGACGGGGATGGTTTAGGGTACAGGTTAGGGTACGACAACGGTTTAGGGTGAGCGTACGTGTTAGAGTACGGGTTAGTGTTAGCGTACGGGTTAGGATTAGGGGACGGGTGAGGGTAAGGTTTCAGGTAAGGTTTAGGTTTAGGGTTAGGGTTAGGGGACGGGGACGGTGACGGGGACGCTTTAGGGTGCAGGTTAGGTTATGACAACGGTTTAGGGTGAGTGTACGTGTTAGGGTACGGTTTAGTGTTATTGTACGGGTTAGGATTAGGGGACGGGTGAGGGTAAGGCGTCGGGTAAGGGTTAGGGTTTGGGTTAGGGTTAGGGTTAGGGTTAGGTTTAGGTGACGGGGATGGTTTAGGGTACAGGTTAGGGTCCGACAACGGTTTAGGGTAAGCGTACGTGTTTGGGTACGGTTTAGTGTTAGCGTATGGGTTAGGATTAGGGTACGGATGAGGGTAAGGCTTCGGGTAAGGTTTAGATTTAGGGTTAGGAGACGGGGACGGGGACGGTTTAGGGTACAGGTTAGTGTACGACAACGGTTTAGTGGGAGCGTACATGTTAGGGTACGGGTTAGTGTTAGCGTACGGGTTAGGATGAGGGGACGGGTTAGGGTAACGCTTCGGGTAAGGGTTAGGGTTAGGGTTAGGGTTAGGGTACGGGACGGTTTAGGGTACAGGTTAATGTAAGACAACGGTTTAGGGTGAGCGTACGTGTTAGGGTACGGATTAGTGTTAGCGTACGGGTTAGGATTAGGTGACGGGTGAGGGTAAGGCTTCGGGTAAGGGTTAGGGTTAGGGTTAGGGTTAGAGTTAGGGGACGGGGACGGGGACGGTTTAGGGTACAGGTTAGGTTACGACAACGGTTTAGGGTGAGCGTACGTGTTAGGGTACGGGTTAGTGTTAGCGTACGGGTTAGGATTAGGGGACGTGTGAGGGTGAGGCTTCGGGTAAGGGTTAGGGTTAGGGTTAGTGTTAGGGTTAGGGGACGGGGATGGTTTAGGGTACAGGTTAGGGAACGACAAAGGTTTAGGGTGAGCGTACGTGTTAGTGTACGGGTTAGTGTTAGCGCACGGGTTAGGATTAGGGGACGGGTGAGGGTAAGGCTTCGGGTAAGGGTTAGGGTTAGTGTTAGGGTTAGGGTTAGGGTTAGGGGACGGGGACGGTTTAGGGTACAGGTTAGGGTACGACAACTGTTTAGGGTGAGCGTAGTTGTTCGGTACGGTTTAGTGTTAGCGTACAGGTTAGGATTAGGGGACGGGTGAGGGTAAGGCTTCGGGTAAGGGTTAGGGTTAGGGTTAGGGGACGGGGACGGTTTAGGGTACAGGTTAGGGAACGACAACGGTTTAGGGTGAGCGTACGTTGTAGGGTACGGGTTAGTGTTAGCGTACGGGTAAGGATTGGGGACGGGTGAGGGTAAGGCTTCGGGTAAGGGTTAGGGTTAGGGTTAGGGTTAGGGGACGGGGACTGGGACGGGGACGGTTTAGGGTACAGGTTAGCGTACGACAACGGTTAAGGGTGAGCGTATGTGTTAGGGTAGGGGTTAGTGTTAGCGTACGGGTTAGTTTTAGGGGACGTGTGAGGGTAAGGCTTCGGGTAAGGGTTAGGGTTAGGGTTAGTGTTAGGGTTAGGGGACGGGGACGGTTTAGGGTACAGGTTAGGGTACGACAAAGTTTTAGGGTGAGCGTACGTGTCAGGGTACGGTTTAGTGTTAGCGTACGGGTTAGGATTAGGGGACGGGTGAGGGTAAGGCTTCGGGTAAGGTTTAGGGTTAGGGTTAGGGTTAGGGGACGGGGACGGGGACTGTTTAGGGTACAGGTTAGGGTACGACAATGGTTAAGGGTGAGCGTACGTGTTAGGGTACGGGTTAGTGTTAGCGTACGGGTTAGGATTAGGGCACGGGTGAGGGTAAGGCTTCGGGTAAGGGTTAGGTTTAGGATTAGGGTTAGGGTTAGTGTTAGGGGATGGGGACGGTTTAGGGTACAGGTAAGGGTATGACAATGGTTTAGGATGAGCGTACATGTTAGGGTACGGGTTAGTGTTAGCGTACGGGTTAGGATTAGGGGACGGGTTAGGTTAAGGCTTCGGGTAAGGGTTAGGGTTAGGGTTAGGGGACGGGGACGGGGACAGGGACGGGGACGGTTTAGGGTACAGGTTAGTGTACGACAACGGTTTAGGGTGAGCGTACGTGTTATTGTACGGGTTAGTGTTAGCGTACGGGTTAGGATTAGGGGACGGGTGAGGGTAAGGCTCCGGGTAAGGGTTAGGGTTAGTGTTAGGGTTACGGTTAGGGTTAGGGGACGGGGATGGTTTAGGGTACAGTTTAGGGTACGACAACTGTTTAGGGTGAGCGTACTTGTTAGGTACGGTTTAGTGTTAGCATACGGGTTAGGATTAGGGGACGGGTGAGGGTAAGGCTTCGGGTAAGTGTTAGGGTTAGGGTTAGGGGACGGGGACTGGGACGGGGACGGTTTAGGGTACAGGTTAGCGTACGACAACGGTCTAGGGTGAGCGTATGTGTTAGGGTACGGGTTAGTGTTAGCGTACGGGTTAGCATTAGGGGACGGGTGAGGGTAAGGCTTCGGGTAAGGGTTAGTGTTAGGGTTAGGGTTAGGGGACGGGGACGGGGATGGGGATGGTTTAGGGTACAGGTTAGGGTACGACATCGGTTTAGGGTGAGCGTACGTGTTAGGGTACGGGTTCGTATTAGCGTACGGGTAAGGATTAGGTGACGGGTTAGAGTAAGGCTTCGGGTAAGGGTTAGGGTTAGGGTTAGGGTTAGGGTTAGGGGATGGGGACGGTTGAGGGTACAGTTTAGGGCACGACAACGGTTTACGGTGAGCGTACGAGTTAGGGTACGGGTTAGAGTTAGCGTACGTGTTAGGATTAGGGGACGGGTGAGGGTAACGCTTCGGGTAAGGGTTAGGCTTAGGGTTAGGGTTAGGGTTAGGGTTAGGGGACGGGGACGGTTTAGGGTACAGGTTAGGGTACGACAACAGTTTAGGGTGAGCGTACGTGTTAGGGTATGGGTTAGTGTTAGCGTACGGGTTAGGATTAGGGGACGGGTGAGCGTAAGGCTTCGGGTAAGAGTTAGGGATAGTGTTAGGTTTAGGGTTAGGGTTAGGGGTCGGGGAAGGTTTAGGTTACAGTTTAGGGTACGACAATGATTTAGGGTGAGCGTAGGTGTTAGGGTATGGGTTAGTGTTAGCGTACGGGTTAGGATTAGGGGACGGGTGAGGGTAAGGCTTCGGGTAAGTGTTAGGGTTAGGGTAAGGGTTAGGGTTAGGGGACGGGGACGGAGACGGTTTAGGGTACAGGTTAGGGTACGACAACGGTTTAGGGTGAGCGTACTTGTTAGGGTACGGTTTAGTGTTAGCGTACGTGTTAGGATTAGGGGACGGGTGAGGGTAAGGCTTCGGGTAAGTGTTAGGGTTAGGATTAGGGTTAGGGGATGGGGACGGGGACGGGGACGGTTTAGGGTACAGGTTAGGGTACGACAAGCTTTAGGGTGAGCGTTCGTGTTAGGGTACGGGTTCGTTTTAGCGTACGGGTAAAGATTATGGGACGGGTGAGGGTAAGGCTTCGGGTAAGGGTTAGGGTTAGGGTTAGGGTTAGGGTTAGGGGACGGGGACGGTTTAGGGTACAGGTTCCTGTACGACAACGGTTTAGGGTGGGCATACGTGTTAGGGTACGGGTTAGTGTTAGCGTACGGGTTAGGATTAGGGGACGGGTGAGGGTAAGGCTTCGGGTAAGGGTTAGGGTTAGGGTTAGGGTTAGGGTTAGGGGACGGGGATGGGGACGGTTTAGGGTACAGGTTAGGGCACGACAACGTTTCAGGGTGAGCGTACGTGTTAGGTAACGGGTTAGTGTTAGCGTACGGGTTAGGATTAGGGGCCGGGTGAGGGTAAGGCTTCGGGTAAGGTTTAGGGTTAGGGTTAGGGGACGGGGACGTTTACGGGGACGCTTTAGGGTACAGGTTAGGTTATGACAACGGTTTAGGGTGAGTGTACGTGTTAGGGTACGGGTTAGTGTTAGCGTACGGGTTAGGATTAGGGGACGGGTGAGGGTAAGGCTTCGGGTAAGGGTTAGGGTTAGGGTTAGGGTTAGGGGATGGGGACGGTTTAGGGTACAGCTTAGGGTACGACAACGGTTTAGGGTGAGCGTATGTGTTAGGGTACGGGTTAGGGTTAGGGTACGGTTTAGGGTTAGGGGACGGGTGAGGGTAAGGCTTCGGGTAAGGGTTAGGGTTAGGGTTAGGATTAGGGGACGGGGATGGGTACGGTTTAGGGTACAGGTTAGCGTACGACAACCGTTTAGGGTGAGCGTATGTGTTAGGGTACGGGTTAGTGTTAGCGTACGGGTTAGGATTAGGGGACGTGTGAGGGTAAGGCTTCGGGTAAGGTTTAGGGTTAGGGTTAGGGTTAGGGGACAGGGACGGTTTAGGGTACAGGTTAGGGTACGACAACGGTTTAGGGTGAGCGTACGTGTTAGGGTAGGTGTTAGTGTTAGCATATGAGTTAGGATAAGGGGATGGGTGAGGGTAAGGCTTCGGGTAAGGGTTAGGGTTAGGGTAAGGTTTAGGGTTAGGGGACGGGGACGGGGACGGTTTAGGGTACAGGTTAGTGTACGACAACGGTTTAGGGTGAGCGTACGTGTTAGGGTACAGGTTCGTGTTAGCGTACGGCTTAGGATTAGGGAACGGTTGAGGGTAAGGCTTCGGGTAAGGGTTAGGGTTAGTGTTAGGGTTAGGGTTAGGGTTAGGGGACGGGGACGGTGTAGGGTACAGGTTACGGTACGACAACGGTTTGGGGTGAGCGTACGTGTTAGGGGACGGGTTAGTTTTAGCGTACGGGTTAGTATTAGGGGACGGGTGAGAGTAATGCTTCAGGTAAGGGTTAGGGTTAGGGTTAGGGTTAGGGTTAGGGTTAGGTTTAGGGGACGGGGACGTTTTAGGGTACAGGTTAGGGTACGACAACGGTTTAGTGTGAGCGTACGTGTTAGGGTACGGTTTAGTGTTAGCGTACGGGTTAGGATTAGGGGACGGGTGAGTGTAAGGCTTCGGGTAAGGGTTAGGGTTAGGATTAGGGTTAGGGTTAGGGTTAGGGGACGGGGATGGTTTAGGGTACAGTTTAGGGTACGACACGGTTTAGGATGAGAGTGCGTGTTAGGGTACGGGTTAGTGTTAGCGTACGGGTTAGGATCAGGGGACGGGTGAGGGTAAGGCTTCGGGTAAGGGTTAGGGTTAGTGTTAGGGTTAGGGTAAGGGGACGGGGACGGGGACGGTTTAGGGTACAGGTTAGGGTACGACAACGGTTTAGGGTGAGCGTACGTGTTAGGGTACGGTTTAGTGTTAGCGTACGGGTTAGGATTAGGGGACGGGTGAGGGTAAGGCTTCGGGTAAGGGTTAGGGTTAGGGTTAGGATTAGGTATAGGGGACGGTGATGGGGACGGTTTAGGTTACAGGTTAGGGTACGACAACGGTTTAGGGTGAGCGTACGTGTTAGGGTACGGGTTAGTGTTAGCGTACGGGTTAGGATTAGGGGACGGGTGAGGGTAAGGCTTCGGGTAAGGGTTAGGGTTAGGATTAGGGTTAGGGTTAGGGTTAGGGGATGGGGACGGTTTAGGGTACAGGTTAGGGTACGACACGGTTTAGGGTGAGAGTACGTGTTAGGGTACGGGTTAGTGTTAGCGTACGGGTTAGATTTGGGGAGGGGTGAGGGTAAGGCTTCGGGTAAGGGTTAGGGTTAGGGTTAGGTTTAGGTTCAGGGGACGGGGACGGGGACGGTTTAGGGTACAGGTTAGGGTACGACAACGGTTTAGGGTGAGCGTACGTGTTAGGGTACGGGTTCGTGTTAGCGTACGGGTAAGGATTAGGGGACGGGTGAGGGTAAGTCTTCGGGTAAGGGTTAGGGTTAGGGTTAGGGGACGGGGACTGGGACGGGGACGGGGACGGTTTAGGGTACAGGTTAGTGTACGACAACGGTTTAGGGTGAGCGTACGTGTTAGGGTACGGGTTCGTGTTAGCGTACGGGTTAGGATTAGGGTACGGGTGAGGGTAAGGCTTCGGGTAATGGTTAGGGTTAGGGTTAGGGTTAGGGATAGGGTTAGGGGACGGGGACGGTTTAGGGTACAGGTTAGGGTACGACAACGGTTTAGGGTGAGCGTACGTGTCAGGGTACGGTTTAGTGTTAGCGTACGGGTTAGGATTAGGGGACGGGTGAGGGTAAGGCTTCGGGTAAGGGTTAGGGTTAGGGTTAGGGGACGGGGACGGTTTAGGGTACAGGTTAGCGTACGACAACGGTCTAGGGTGAGCGTATGTGTTAGGGTAGGCGTTAGTGTTAGCGTACGGGTTAGGTTTAGGGGACGTGTGAGGGTAAGGCTTCGGGTAAGGGTTAGGGTTAGGGTTAGTGTTAGGTTTAGGGGACGGGGACGTTTTAGGGTACAGGTTAGGGTACGACAAAGGTTTAGGGTGAGCGTACGTGTTAGGGTACGGGTTAGTGTTAGCGTACGGGTTACGATTAGGGGACGGGTGAGGGTAAGGCTTCGGGTAAGGGTTAGGGTTAGTGTTAGGGTTAGGGTTAGGGTTAGGGGACGGGGACGGTTTAGGGTACAGGTTAGGGTACGACAACTGTTTAGGGTGAGCGTACTTGTTAGGTACGGTTTAGTGTTAGCGTACGGGTTAGGATTAGGGGACGGGTGAGGGTAAGGCTTCGGGTAAGGGTTAGGGTTATGGTTAGGGTTAGGGGACGGGGACGTGGTCGGGGACGCTTTATGGTACAGGTTAGGGTACGACAACAGTTTAGGGTGAGCGTACGTGTTAGGGTACGGGTTCGTGTTAGCGTACGGGTAAGGATTAGTGGACGGGTGAGGGTAAGGCTTCGGGTAAGGTTTAGGGTTAGGGTTAGGGGACGGGGACGGTTTAGGGTACAGGTTAGTGTGCGACAACGGTTTAGGGTGAGCGTACGTGTTAGGGTACGGGTTAGTGTTAGCGTACGGGTTAGGATTAGGGGACGGGTTAGGGTAAGGCTTCGGGTAAGGGTTAGTGTTAGGGTTAGGGTTAGGGTTAGGGTACGGGGACGGTTTAGGGTACAGGTTAGGGTACGACAACGGTTTAGGGTGAGCGTACGTGTTAGGGTACGGATTAGTGTTAGCGTACAGGTTAGGATTAGGTGACGGGTGAAGGTAAGGCTTCGGGTAAGGGTTAGGGTTAGGGTTAGGGGACGGGGACGGGGACAGGGACGGGGGCGGTTCAGGGTACAGGTTAGTGTACGACAACGTTTTAGGGTGAGCGTACGTGTTAGGGTACGGTTTAGTGTTAGCGTACGGGTTAGGATTAGGGGACGGGTGAGGGTAAGGCTTCGGGTAAGGGTTAGGGTTAGGGTTAGGATTAGGTATAGGGGACGGTGATGGGGACGGTTTAGGTTACAGGTTAGGGTACGACAACGGTTTAGGGTGAGCGTACGTGTTAGGGTACGGGTTAGTGTTAGCGTACGGGTTAGGATTAGGGGACGGGTGAGGGTAAGGCTTCGGGTAAGGGTTAGGGTTAGGATTAGGGTTAGGGTTAGGGTTAGGGGATGGGGACGGTTTAGGGTACAGGTTAGGGTACGACACGGTTTAGGGTGAGAGTACGTGTTAGGGTACGGGTTAGTGTTAGCGTACGGGTTAGATTTGGGGAGGGGTGAGGGTAAGGCTTCGGGTAAGGGTTAGGATTAGGGTTAGGGTTAGGTTCAGGGGACGGGGACGGGGACGGTTTAGGGTACAGGTTAGGGTACGACAACGGTTTAGGGTGAGCGTATGTGTTAGGGTACGGGTTAGTGTTAGCGCACGGGTAAGGATTAGGGGACGGGTGAGGGTAAGTCTTCGGGTAAGGGTTAGGGTTAGGGTTAGGGGACGGGGACTGGGACGGGGACGGGGACGGTTTAGGGTACAGGTTAGTGTACGACAACGGTTTAGGGTGAGCGTACGTGTTAGGGTACGGGTTCGTGTTAGCGTACGGGTTAGGATTAGGGTACGGGTGAGGGTAAGGCTTCGGGTAAGGGTTAGGGTTAGGGTTAGGGATAGGGTTAGGGGACGGGGACGGTTTAGGGTACAGGTTAGGGTACGACAACGGTTTAGGGTGAGCGTACGTGTCAGGGTACGGTTTAGTGTTAGTGTACGGGTTAGGATTAGGGGACGGGTGAGGGTAAGGCTTCGGGTAAGGTTTAGGGTTAGGGTTAGGGTTAGGGGACGGGGACGGGGACTGTTTAGGGTACAGGTTAGGGTACGACAATGGTTAAGGGTGAGCGTACGTGTTAGGGTACGGGTTAGTGTTAGCGTACGGGTTAGGATTAGGGCACGGGTGAGGGTAAGGCTTCGGGTAAGGGTTAGGTTTAGGATTAGGGTTAGGGTTAGTGTTAGGGGATGGGGACGGTTTAGGGTACAGGTAAGGGTACGACAATGGTTTAGGATGAGCGTACATGTTAGGGTACGGGTTAGTGTTAGCGTACGGGTTAGGATTAGGGGACGGGTTAGGTTAAGGCTTCGGGTAAGGGTTAGGGTTAGGGTTAGGGGACGGGGACGGGGACAGGGACGGGGACGGTTTAGGGTACAGGTTAGTGTACGACAACGGTTTAGGGTGAGCGTACGTGTTATTGTACGGGTTAGTGTTAGCGTACGGGTTAGGATTAGGGGACGGGTGAGGGTAAGGCTCCGGGTAAGGGTTAGGGTTAGTGTTAGGGTTAGGGTTAGGGTTAGGGGACGGGGACGGTTTAGGGTACAGTTTAGGGTACGACAACTGTTTAGGGTGAGCGTACTTGTTAGGTACGGTTTAGTGTTAGCATACGGGTTAGGATTAGGGGACGGGTGAGGGTAAGGCTTCGGGTAAGTGTTAGGGTTAGGGTTAGGGGACGGGGACTGGGACGGGGACGGTTTAGGGTACAGGTTAGCGTACGACAACGGTCTAGGGTGAGCGTATGTGTTAGGGTACGGGTTAGTGTTAGCGTACGGGTTAGGATTAGGGGACGGGTGAGGGTAAGGCTTCGGGTAAGGGTTAGTGTTAGGGTTAGGGTTAGGGGACGGGGACGGGGATGGGGATGGTTTAGGGTACAGGTTAGGGTACGACAACGGTTTAGGGTGAGCGTACGTGTTAGGGTACGGGTTCGTATTAGCGTACGGGTAAGGATTAGGTGACGGGTTAGAGTAAGGCTTCGGGTAAGGGTTAGGGTTAGGGTTAGGGTTAGGGTTAGGGGATGGGGACGGTTGAGGGTACAGTTTAGGGCACGACAACGGTTTACGGTGAGCGTACGAGTTAGGGTACGGGTTAGAGTTAGCGTACGTGTTAGGATTAGGGGACGGGTGAGGGTAACGCTTCGGGTAAGGGTTAGGCTTAGGGTTAGGGTTAGGGTTAGGGTTAGGGGACGGGGACGGTTTAGGGTACAGGTTAGGGTACGACAACTGTTTAGGGTGAGCGTACTTGTTAGGTACGGTTTAGTGTTAGCGTACGGGTTAGGATTAGGGGACGGGTGAGGGTAAGGCTTCGGGTAAGGGTTAGGGTTATGGTTAGGGTTAGGGGACGGGGACGTGGACGGGGACGGTTTAGGGTACAGGTTAGGGTACGACAACAGTTTAGGGTGAGCGTACGTGTTAGGGTACGGGTTCGTGTTAGCGTACGGGTAAGGATTAGTGGACGGGTGAGGGTAAGGCTTCGGGTAAGGTTTAGGGTTAGGGTTAGGGGATGGGGACGGTTTAGGGTACAGGTTAGTGTGCGACAACGATTTAGGGTGAGCGTACGTGTTAGGGTACGGGTTACTGTTAGCGTACGGGTTAGGATTAGGGGACGGGTGAGTGTAAGGGTTCGGGTAAGGGTTAGGTTTAGGATTAGGGTTAGGGTTAGGGTTAGGGTTAGGGTTAGGGGACAGGGACAGGGACGGTTTAGGGTACAGGTTAGGGTACGACAACGGTTTAGGGTGAGCGTACATGTTAGGGTACGGGTTAGTGTTAGCGTACGGGTTAGGATTAGGGGACGGGTTAGGGTAAGGCTTCGGGTAAGGGTTAGTGTTAGGGTTAGGGTTAGGGTTAGGGTACGGGGACGGTTTAGGGTACATGTTAGGGTACGACAACGGTTTAGGGTGAGCGTACGTGTTAGGGTACGGATTAGTGTTAGCGTACAGGTTAGGATTAGGTGACGGGTGAAGGTAAGGCTTCGGGTAAGGGTTAGGGTTAGGGTTAGGGGACGGGGACGGGGACAGGGACGGGGGCGGTTCAGGGTACAGGTTAGTGTACGACAACGTTTTAGGGTGAGCGTACGTGTTAGGGTACGGTTTAGTGTTAGCGTACGGGTTAGGATTAGGGGACGGGTGAGGGTAAGGCTTCGGGTAAGGGTTAGGGTTAGGGTTAGGATTAGGTATAGGGGACGGTGATGGGGACGGTTTAGGTTACAGGTTAGGGTACGACAACGGTTTAGGGTGAGCGTACGTGTTAGGGTACGGGTTAGTGTTAGCGTACGGGTTAGGATTAGGGGACGGGTGAGGGTAAGGCTTCGGGTAAGGGTTAGGGTTAGGATTAGGGTTAGGGTTAGGGTTAGGGGATGGGGACGGTTTAGGGTACAGGTTAGGGTACGACACGGTTTAGGGTGAGAGTACGTGTTAGGGTACGGGTTAGTGTTAGCGTACGGGTTAGATTTGGGGAGGGGTGAGGGTAAGGCTTCGGGTAAGGGTTAGTATTAGGGTTAGGGTTAGGTTCAGGGGACGGGGACGGGGACAGTTTAGGGTACAGGTTAGGGTACGACAACGGTTTAGGGTGAGCGTATGTGTTAGGGTACGGGTTAGTGTTAGCGTACGGGTAAGGATTAGGGGACGGGTGAGGGTAAGTCTTCGGGTAAGGGTTAGGGTTAGGGTTAGGGGACGGGGACTGGGACGGGGACGGGGACGGTTTAGGGTACAGGTTAGTGTACGACAACGGTTTAGGGTGAGCGTACGTGTTAGGGTACGGGTTCGTGTTAGCTTACGGGTTAGGATTAGGGTACGGGTGAGGGTAAGGCTTCGGGTAATGGTTAGGGTTAGGGTTAGGGATAGGGTTAGGGGACGGGGACGGTTTAGGGTACAGGTTAGGGTACGACAACGGTTTAGGGTGAGCGTACGTGTCAGGGTACGGTTTAGTGTTAGCGTACGGGTTAGGATTAGGGGACGGGTGAGGGTAAGGCTTCGGGTAAGGTTTAGGGTTAGGGTTAGGGTTAGGGGACGGGGACGGGGACTGTTTAGGGTACAGGTTAGGGTACGACAATGGTTAAGGGTGAGCGTACGTGTTAGGGTACGGGTTAGTGTTAGCGTACGGGTTAGGATTAGGGCACGGGTGAGGGTAAGGCTTCGGGTAAGGGTTAGGTTTAGGATTAGGGTTAGGGTTAGTGTTAGGGGATGGGGACGGTTTAGGGTACAGGTAAGGGTACGACAATGGTTTAGGATGAGCGTACATGTTAGGGTACGGGTTAGTGTTAGCGTACGGGTTAGGATTAGGGGACGGGTTAGGTTAAGGCTTCGGGTAAGGGTTAGGGTTAGGGTTAGGGGACGGGGACGGGGACAGGGACGGGGACGGTTTAGGGTACAGGTTAGTGTACGACAACGGTTTAGGGTGAGCGTACGTGTTATTGTACGGGTTAGTGTTAGCGTACGGGTTAGGATTATGGGACGGGTGAGGGTAAGGCTCCGGGTAAGGGTTAGGGTTAGTGTTAGGGTTAGGGTTAGGGTTAGGGGACGGGGACGGTTTAGGGTACAGTTTAGGGTACGACAACTGTTTAGGGTGAGCGTACTTGTTAGGTACGGTTTAGTGTTAGCATACGGGTTAGGATTAGGGGACGGGTGAGGGTAAGGCTTCGGGTAAGTGTTAGGGTTAGGGTTAGGGGACGGGGACTGGGACGGGGACGGTTTAGGGTACAGGTTAGCGTACGACAACGGTCTAGGGTGAGCGTATGTGTTAGGGTACGGGTTAGTGTTAGCGTACGGGTTAGGATTAGGGGACGGGTGAGGGTAAGGCTTCGGGTAAGGGTTAGTGTTAGGGTTAGGGTTAGGGGACGGGGACGGGGATGGGGATGGTTTAGGGTACAGGAGAGGGTACGACAACGGTTTAGGGTGAGCGTACGTGTCAGGGTACGGGTTCGTATTAGCGTACGGGTAAGGATTAGGTGACGGGTTAGAGTAAGGCTTCGGGTAAGGGTTAGGGTTAGGGTTAGGGTTAGGGTTAGGGGATGGGGACGGTTGAGGGTACAGTTTAGGGCACGACAACGGTTTACGGTGAGCGTACGGGTTAGAGTTAGCGTACGTGTTAGGATTAGGGGACGGGTGAGGGTAACGCTTCGGGTAAGGGATAGGCTTAGGGTTAGGGTTAGGGTTAGGGTTAGGGGACGGGGACGGTTTAGGGTACAGGTTAGGGTACGACAACTGTTTAGGGTGAGCGTACTTATTAGGTACGGTTTAGTGTTAGCGTACGGGTTAGGATTAGGGGACGGGTGAGGGTAAGGCTTCGGGTAAGGGTTAGGGTTATGGTTAGGGTTAGGGGACGGGGACGTGGACGGGGACGCATTAGGGTACAGGTTAGGGTACGACAACAGTTTAGGGTGAGCGTACGTGTTAGGGTACGGGTTCGTGTTAGCGTACGGGTAAGGATTAGTGGACGGGTGAGGGTAAGGCTTCGGGTAAGGTTTAGGGTTAGGGTTAGGGGACGGGGACGGTTTAGGGTACAGGTTAGTGTGCGACAACGGTTTAGGGTGAGCGTACGTGTTAGGGTACGGGTTAGTGTTAGCGTACGGGTTAGGATTAGGGGACGGGTGAGGGTAAGGCTTCGGGTAAGGGTTAGGGTTAGGATTAGGGTTAGGGTTAGGGTTAGGGGATGGGGACGGTTTAGGGTACAGGTTAGGGTACGACACGGTTTATGGTGAGAGTACGTGTTAGGGTACGGGTTAGTGTTAGCGTACGGGTAAGGATTAGTGGACGGGTGAGGGTAAGGCTTCGGGTAAGGTTTAGGGTTAGGGTTAGGGGACGGGGACGGTTTAGGGTACAGGTTAGTGTGCGACAACGGTTTAGGGTGAGCGTACGTGTTAGGGTACGGGTTAGTGTTAGCGTACGGGTTAGGATTAGGGGACGGGTGAGTGTAAGGCTTCGGGTAAGGGTTAGGTTTAGGATTAGGGTTAGGGTTAGGGTTAGGGTTAGGGTTAGGGGACAGGGACAGGGACGGTTTAGGGTACAGGTTAGGGTACGACAACGGTTTAGGGTGAGCCTACATGTTAGGGTACGGGTTAGTGTTAGCGTACGGGTTAGGATTAGGGGACGGGTTAGGGTAAGGCTTCGGGTAAGGGTTAGTGTTAGGGTTAGGGTTAGGGTTAGGGTACGGGGACGGTTTAGGGTACAGGTTAGGGTACGACAACGGTTTAGGGTGAGCGTACGTGTTAGGGTACGGATTAGTGTGAGCGTACAGGTTAGGATTAGGTGACGGGTGAAGGTAAGGCTTCGGGTAAGGGTTAGGGTTAGGGTTAGGGGACGGGGACGGGGACAGGGACGGGGGCGGTTCAGGGTACAGGTTAGTGTACGACAACGTTTTAGGGTGAGCGTACGTGTTAGGGTACGGTTTAGTGTTAGCGTACGGGTTAGGATTAGGGGACGGGTGAGGGTAAGGCTTCGGGTAAGGGTTAGGGTTAGGGTTAGGATTAGGTATAGGGGACGGTTTAGGTTACAGGTTAGGGTACGACAACGGTTTAGGGTGAGCGTACGTGTTAGGGTACGGGTTAGTGTTAGCGTACGGGTTAGGATTAGGGGACGGGTGAGGGTAAGGCTTCGGGTAAGGGTTAGGGTTAGGATTAGGGTTAGGGTTAGGGTTAGGGGATGGGGACGGTTTAGGGTACAGGTTAGGGTACGACACGGTTTAGGGTGAGAGTACGTGTTAGGGTACGGGTTAGTGTTAGCGTACGGGTTAGATTTGGGGAGGGGTGAGGGTAAGGCTTCGGGTAACGGTTAGGATTAGGGTTAGGGTTAGGTTCAGGGGACGGGGACGGGGACGGTTTAGGGTACAGGTTAGGGTACGACAACGGTTTAGGGTGAGCCTACATGTTAGGGTACGGGTTAGTGTTAGTGTACGGGTTAGGATTAGGGGACGGGTTAGGGTAAGGCTTCGGGTAAGGGTTAGTGGTAGGGTTAGGGTTAGGGTTAGGGTACGGGGACGGTTTAGGGTACAGGTTAGGGTACGACAACGGTTTAGGGTGAGCGTACGTGTTAGGGTACGGATTAGTGTTAGCGTACAGGTTAGGATTAGGTGACGGGTGAAGGTAAGGCTTCGGGTAAGGGTTAGGGTTATGGTTAGGGTTAGGGGACGGGGACGTGGACGGGGACGCTTTAGGGTACAGGTTAGGGTACGACAACAGTTTAGGGTGAGCGTACGTGTTAGGTTATGGGTTCGTGTTAGCGTACGGGTAAGGATTAGTGGACGGGTGAGGGTAAGGCTTCGGGTAAGGTTTAGGGTTAGGGTTAGGGGACGGGGACGGTTTAGGGTACAGGTTAGTGTGCGACAACGGTTTAGGGTGAGCGTACGTGTTAGGGTACGGGTTAGTGTTAGCGTACGGGTTAGGATTAGGGGACGGGTGAGTGTAAGGCTTCGGGTAAGGGTTTGGTTTAGGATTAGGGTTAGGGTTAGCGTTAGGGTTAGGGTTAGGGGACAGGGACAGGGACGGTTTAGGGTACAGGTTAGGGTACGACAACGGTTTAGGGTGAGCCTACATGTTAGGGTACGGGTTAGTGTTAGCGTACGGGTTAGGATTAGGGGACGGGTTAGGGTAAGGCTTCGGGTAAGGGTTAGTGTTAGGGTTAGGGTTAGGGTTAGGGTACGGGGACGGTTTAGGGTACAGGTTAGGGTACGACAACGGTTTAGGGTGAGCGTACGTGTTAGGGTACGGGTTCGTATTAGCGTACGGGTAAGGATTAGGTGACGGGTTAGAGTAAGGCTTCGGGTAAGGGTTAGGGTTAGGGTTAGGGTTAGGGTTAGGGGATGGGGACGGTTGAGGGTACAGGTTAGGGCACGACAACGGTTTACGGTGAGCGTACGAGTTAGGGTACGGGTTAGAGTTAGCGTACGTGTTAGGATTAGGGGACGGGTGAGGGTAACGCTTCGGGTAAGGGTTAGGCTTAGGGTTAGGGTTAGGGTTAGGGGACGGGGACGGGGACGGTTTAGGGTACAGGTTAGGGTACGACAACCGTTTTGGGTGAGCGTACGTGTTAGGGTACGTGTTAGTGTTAGCGTATGGTTTAGGATTAGGGGACGGGTGAGGGTAAGGCTTCGGGTAAGGGTTAGGGTTAGGGTTAGGGTTAGGGGACGGGGACGGTTTAGGGTACAGGTTAGGGTACGACAACAGTTTAGGGTGAGCGTACGTGTTAGGGTATGGGTTAGTGTTAGCGTACGGGTTAGGATTAGGGGACGGGTGAGCGTAAGGCTTCGGGTAAGGGTTAGGGATAGTGTTAGGTTTAGGGTTAGGGTTAGGGGTCGCGGAAGGTTTAGGGTACAGTTTAGGGTACGACAATGGTTTAGGGTGAGCGTAGGTGTTAGGGTATGGGTTAGTGTTAGCGTACGGGTTAGGATTAGGGGACGGGTGAGGGTAAGGCTTCGGGTAAGTGTTAGGGTTAGGGTAAGGGTTAGGGGACGGGGACGGAGACGGTTTAGGGTACAGGTTAGGGTACGACAACGGTTTAGGGTGAGCGTACTTGTTAGGGTACGGTTTAGTGTTAGCGTACGTGTTAGGATTAGGGGACGGGTGAGGGTAAGGCTTCGGGTAAGTGTTAGGGTTAGGGTTAGGGTTAGGGGATGGGGACGGGGACGGGGACGGTTTAGGGTACAGGTTAGGGTACGACAAGCTTTAGGGTGAGCGTTCGTGTTAGGGTACGGGTTCGTTTTAGCGTACGGGTAAAGATTATGGGACGGGTGAGGGTAAGGCTTCGGGTAAGGGTTAGGGTTAGGGTTAGGGTTAGGGTTAGGGGACGGGGACGGTTTAGGGTACAGGTTCCTGTACGACAACGGTTTAGGGTGGGCATACGTGTTAGGGTACGGGTTAGTGTTAGCGTACGGGTTAGGATTAGGGGACGGGTGAGGGTAAGGCTTCGGGTTAGGGTTAGGGTTAGGGTTAGGGTTAGGGTTAGGGGACGGGGACGGGGACGGTTTAGGGTACAGGTTAGGGCACGACAACGTTTCAGGGTGAGCGTACGTGTTAGGGTACGGGTTAGTGTTAGCGTACGGGTTAGGATTAGGGGACGGGTGAGGGTAAGGCTTCGGGTAAGGTTTAGGGTTAGGGTTAGGGGACGGGGACGTTTACGGGGACGCTTTAGGGTACAGGTTAGGTTATGACAACGGTTTAGGGTGAGTGTACGTGTTAGGGTACGGGTTAGTGTTAGCGTACGGGTTAGGATTAGGGGACGGGTGAGGGTAAGGCTTCGGGTAAGGGTTAGGGTTAGGGTTAGGGTTAGGGGATGGGGACGGTTTAGGGTAGAGCTTAGGGTACGACAACGGTTTAGGGTGAGCGTATGTGTTAGGGTACGGGTTAGGGTTAGGGTACGGTTTAGGGTTAGGGGACGGGTGAGGGTAACGCTTCGGGTAAGGGTTAGGGTTAGGGTTAGGGTTAGGGGACGGGGACGGGTACGGTTTAGGGTACAGGTTAGCGTACGACAACCGTTTATGGTGAGCGTATGTGTTAGGGTACGGGTTAGTGTTAGCGTACGGGTTAGGATTAGGGGACGTGTGAGGGTAAGGCTTCGGGTAAGGTTTAGGGTTAGGGTTAGGGTTCGGACACAGGGACGGTTTAGGGTACAGGTTAGGGTACGACAACGGTTTAGGGTGAGCGTACGTGTTAGGGTAGGTGTTAGTGTTAGCATAAGAGTTAGGATGAGGGGATGGGTGAGGGTAAGGCTTCGGGTAAGGGTTAGGGTTAGGGTAAGGTTTAGGGTTAGGGGACGGGGACGGGGACGGTTTAGGGTACAGGTTAGTGTACGACAACGGTTTAGGGTGAGCGTACGTGTTAGGGTACGGGTTCGTGTTAGCGTACGGCTTAGGATTAGGGAACGGTTGAGGGTAAGGCTTCGGGTAAGGGTTAGGGTTAGTATTAGGGTTAGGGTTAGGGTTAGGGGACGGGGACGGTGTAGGGTACAGGTTACGGTACGACAACGGTTTGGGGTGAGCGTACGTGTTAGGGGACGGGTTAGTTTTAGCGTACGGGTTAGTATTAGGAGACGGGTGAGGGTAATGCTTCGGGTAAGGGTTAGGGTTAGGGTTAGGGTTAGGGTTAGGGTTAGGTTTAGGGGACGGGGACGTTTTAGGGTACAGGTTAGGGTACGACAACGGTTTAGGGTGAGCGTACGTGTTAGGGTACGGTTTAGTGTTAGCGTACGGGTTAGGATTAGGGGACGGGTGAGTGTAAGGCTTCGGGTAAGGGTTAGGGTTAGGATTAGGGTTAGGGTTAGGGTTAGGGGACGGGGACGGTTTAGGGTACAGTTTAGGGTACGACACGGTTTAGGGTGAGAGTGCGTGTTAGGGTACGGGTTAGTGTTAGCGTACGGGTTAGGATCAGGGGACGGGTGAGGGTAAGGCTTCGGGTAAGGGTTAGGGTTAGTGTTAGGGTTAGGGTAAGGGGACGGGGACGGGGACGGTTTAGGGTACAGGTTAGGGTACGACAACGGTTTAGGGTGAG
The DNA here is from genome assembly GCF_059928025.1 of Delphinapterus leucas. Taxonomy (NCBI): domain Eukaryota; kingdom Metazoa; phylum Chordata; class Mammalia; order Artiodactyla; family Monodontidae; genus Delphinapterus; species Delphinapterus leucas. The sequence goes on from NW_028322234.1 coordinate 19,541,254, forward strand.
CGTACGTGTTAGGGTACGGGTTCGTGTTAGCGTACGGGTAAGGATTAGGGGACGGGTGAGGGTAAGGCTTTGGGTAAGGGTTAGGGTTAGGTTTAGGGTTAGGGTTAGGGTTAGGGGATGGGGACGGTTTAGGGTACAGGTTTGGGTACGACAACGGTTTAGGGTGAGCGTACGTGTTAGGGTACGTATTAGTGTTAGCGTACGGGTTAGGATTAGGTGACGGGTGAGGGTAAGGCTTTGGGTTAGGGTTAGGGTTAGTGGACGGGGACGGGGACAGGGACGTGGATGGTTTAGGGTACAGGTTAGTGTACGACAACGGTTTAGGGTGAGCGTACGTGTTAGGGTACGGGTTCGTGTTAGCGTACGGGTTAGGATTAGGCGACGGGTGAGGGTAAGGCTTCGGGTAATGGTTAGGGTTAGGGTTAGGGTTAGGGTTAGGGTTAGGGGACGGGGACGGTTTAGGGTACAGGTTAGGGTACGACAACGGTTTAGGGTGAGCGTACGTGTTAGGGTACGGGTTAGTGTTAGCGTACGGGTTAGGATTAGGGGACGGGTGAGGGTAAGGCCTCGGGTAAGGGTTAGGGTTAGGGTTAGGGTTAGGTTTAGGGTTAGGGGAAGGGTACGGGCACGGTTTAGGGTACAGGTTAGGGTACGACAACGGTTTAGGGTGAGCGTAGGAGGTAGGGTACGGGTTAGTGTTAGCGTACGGGTTAGGATTAGGGGACGGGTGAGGGTAAGGCTTCGGGTAAGGGCTAGGGTTAGGGTTAGGGTTAGGGTTAGGGGACGGGGACTGGGATGGTTTAGGGTACAGGTTAGTGTTCGACAACGGTTTAGGGTGAGTGTACGTGTTCGGGTACGGGTTAGTGTTAGCATACGGGTTAGGATTAGGGGACGGGTGAGGGTAAGGCTTCGGGTAAGGTTTACGGTTAGGGTTAGGGTTAGGGTTAGGGGACGGGGACGGTTTAGGGTACAGGTTAGGGAACGACAACGTTTTAGGGTGAGCGTATGTGTTAGGGTACGGGTTAGTGTTAGCGTACGGGTAAGGATTAGGGGACGGGTGAGGGTAAGGCTTCGGGTAAGGGTTAGGGTTAGGGTTAGGGTTAGGGTTAGGGGACGGGGACTGGGACGGGGACGGTTTAGGGTACAGGTTTGCGTACGACAACGGTTTAGGGTGAGCGTATGTGTTAGGGTAGGGGTTAGTGTTAGCGTACGGGTAAGGATTAGTGGACGTGTGAGGGTAAGGCTTCGGGTAAGGGTTAGGGTTAGGGTTAGTGTTACGGTTAGGGGACGGGGACGGTTTAGGGTACAGGTTAGGGTACGACAAAGGTTTAGGGTGAGCGTACGTGTTAGTGTACGGGTTAGTGTTAGCGCACGGGTTAGGATTAGGGGACGGGTGAGGGTAAGGCTTCGGGTAAGGGTTAGGGTTAGTGTTAGGGTTAGGGTTAGGGTTAGGGGACGGGGACGGTTTAGGGTACAGGTTAGGGTACGACAACTGTTTAGGGTGAGCGTACTTGTTCGGTACGGTTTAGTGTTAGCGTACGGGTTAGGATTAGGGGACGGGTGAGGGTAAGGCTTCGGGTAAGGGTTAGGGTTAGGGTTAGGGGACGGGGACGGTTTAGGGTACAGGTTAGGGTACGACAACGGTTTAGGGTGAGCGTACGTGTTAGGGTACGGGTTCGTGTTAGCGTACGGGTAAGGATTAGTGGACGGGTGAGGGTAAGGCTTCGGGTAAGGGTTATGGTTATGGTTAGGATTAGGGTTAGGGTTAGGGGACGGGGACGGTTTAGGGTACAGGTTAGTGTGCGACAACGGTTTAGGGTGAGCGTACGTGTTAGGGTATGGGTTAGTGTTAGCGTACGGGATAGGATTAGGGGACGGGTGAGTGTAAGGCTTCGGGTAAGGGTTAGGTTTAGGATTAGGGTTAGGGTTAGGGTTAGGGTTAGGGTTAGGGGACAGGGACAGGGACGGTTTAGGGTACAGGTTAGGGTACGACAACGGTTTATGGTGAGCGTACATGTTAGTGTACGGGTTAGTGTTAGCGTACGGGTTAGGATTAGGGGACGGGTTAGGGTAAGGCTTCGGGTAAGGGTTAGTGTTAGGGTTAGGGTTAGGGTTAGGGTACGGGGACGGTTTAGGGTACAGGTTAGGGTACGACAACGGTTTAGGGTGAGCGTACGTGTTAGGGTACGGATTAGTGTTAGCGTACAGGTTAGGATTAGGTGACGGGTGAAGGTAAGGCTTCGGGTAAGGGTTAGGGTTAGGGGACGGGGACGGGGACAGGGACGGGGACGGTTTAGGGTACAGGTTAGTGTACGACAACGGTTTAGGGTGAGCGTACGTGTTAGGGTATGTGTTAGTGTTAGCGTACGGGTTAGGATTAGGGGACGGGTTAGGGTAAGGCTTCGGGTAAGGGTTAGTGGTAGGGTTAGGGTTAGGGTTAGGGGACGGGGACAGTTGAGGGTACAGGTTAGTGTATGACAACGGTTTAGGGTGAGGGTACGTGTTAGGGTACAGGTTAGTGTTAGTGTACGGGTTAGGTTTAGGGGACGGTTTAGGGTAAGGCTTCTGGTAAGTGTTAGGGTTAGGGTTAGGGTTAGGGGACGGGGACGGGGACGGTTTAGGGTACAGGTTAGTGTACGACAACGGTTTAGGGTGAGTGTACATGTTAGGGTACGTGTTAGAGTTAGCATCCGGGTTAGGATTAAGGGACGGGTTAGTGTAAGGCTTCGGGTAAGGGTTAGGGTTAGGGGACGGGGACGGGGACGGGGACGGTTTATGGTACAGGTTAGGATACGACAACGGTTTAGGGTGAGCGTACGTGTTAGGGTACTGGTTAGTGTTAGCGTACGGGTTAGGATTAGGGGAGGGGTGAGGGTAAGGCTTTGGGTAAGGGTTAGGGTTAGGGATAGGGTAAGGGGACGGGGACGGGGACGGTTTAGGGTACAGGTTAGGGTACGACAACGGTTTAGGGTGAGCGTACGTGTTAGGGTACGGGTTAGTGTTAGCGTACGAGTTAGGGTTAGGGGACGGGTGAGGGTAAGGTTTCGGGTAAGGTTTAGGGTTAGGGTTAGGGTTAGGGGAAGGGGACGGTGACGGGGACGGTTTAGGGTACAGGTTAGGGTACGACAACAGTTTAGGGTGATCATACGTGTTAGGGTACGGGTTAGTGTAAGCGTACGTGTTAGGATTAGGGGACGGGTGAGGGTAAGGCTTCGGGTAAGGGTTAGGGTTAGTGTTAGGGTTAGGGTTAGAGTTAGGGGACGGGGACGGTTTAGGGTACAGGTTAGGGTACGACAACGGTTTAGGGTGAGCATACGTGTTAGGGTACGGGTTAGTGTTAGCGTACAGGTTAGGATTAGGGGACGGGTGAGGGTAAGGCTTCGGGTAAGGGTTAGGGTTTGGGTTAGGGTTAGGGTTAGGGTTAGGTTTAGGGCACGGGGACGGTTTAGGGTACAGGTTAGGGTACGACAACGGTTTAGGGTGAGAGTACGTTTTAGGGTACGGTTTAGTGTTAGCGTACGGGTTAGGATTAGGGGACGGGTGAGGGTAAGGCTTCGGGTAAGTGTTAGGGTTATTTTTAGGGTTAGCGTTAGGGTTAGGTTTAGGGCTAGGGGACGGGGACGGTTTAGGGTTCAGGTTAGGGTACGACAACGGTTTCGGGTGAGCGTACGTGTTAGGGCAAGGGTTAGTGTTAGTGTACGGGTTAGGATTGGGGACGGGTTAGGTTAAGGCTTCGGGCAAGGGTTAGAATCAGGGTTAGGTTTAGTGTTAGGGTTAGGGTTAGGGGACGGCTTAGTGTACAGGTTAGCGTACGACACCGGTTTAGGATGAGCATACGTGTTAGGGTACCATTTAGTGTTAGCGAACGGGTTAGGATAAGGGGACGGGTGAGTGTAAGGCTTCGGGTAAGGGTCAGGGTTAGGGTTAGGGATAGGGTTAGGGTTAGTTTAGGGTACAGGTTACGGTACGACAATGGTTTAGGGTGAGCGTAGGTGTTAGGGTACCGGTTAGTGTTAGCGTACGTGTTAGAATTACGGGACGGGTGATGGTAATGCTTCGGGTAAGGGTTAGGGTTAGGGTTAGGGTTAGGGTTAGGGTTAGGGGACGGGGACTGTTTAGTGTATACGTTAGGGTACGACAACGGTTTAGGGTGAGCGTACGTGTTAGGGTACGGTTTAGTGTTAGCGTACGGGTTAGGCCTAGGGGACGGTTGAGGGTAAGGCTTCTGGTAAGGGTTAGGGTTAGGGTTAGGGTTAGCGGACGGAGACAGGGACGGGGACGGTTTAGGGTACAGTTTAGTGTACGACAACGGTTTAGGGTGAGCGTACGTGTTAGGGTACGGGTTAGTGTTAGCGTACGGGTTAGGATTAGGGGACGGGTGAGAGTAAGGCTACGGGTAAGGGTTAGGTTTAGGGTTAGGGTTAGAGTTAGGGTTAGGGGATGGGGACGGTTTAGGGTACAGGTTAGGGTACGACAACGGTTTAGGGTGAGCGTACGTGTTAGGGTACGCGTTAGTGTTAGCGTACGGGTTAGGATTAGGGGAGGGGTGAGGATAAGGCTTCGGGTAAGGGTTAGGGTTAGGGTTAGGGGACGGGGACGGGGACGGGGACGGTTTAGGGTACAGGTTAGGGTACGACAGCGGTTTAGGGTGAGCGTAAGTGTTAGGGTACGGGTTAGTGTTAGCGTACGGGTTAGGATTATGGGAGGGGTGAGGGTAAGGCTTCGGGTAAGGGTTAGGGTTAGGGTCAGGGTCAGGGGACGGGGACGGGGACGGTTTAGGGTACAGGTTAGGGTACGACAACGGTTTAGGGTGAGCGTACGTGTTAGGGTACGGGTTAGTGTTAGCGTACGGGTTAGGATTAGGGGACGGGTGAGGGTGAGGTTTCGGGTAAGGTTTAGGGTTAGGGTTAGGATTAGGGGACGGGGACGGTGACGGGGACGCTTTAGGGTGCAGGTAAGGTTACGACAACGGTTTAGGGTGAGTGTACGTGTTAGGGTACGGTTTAGTGTTAGCGTACGGGTTAGGATTAGGGGACGGGTGAGGGTAAGGCTTTGGGTAAGTGTTAGGGTTAGGGTTAGGGGACGGGGATGGTTTAGGGTACAGGTTAGGGTACGACAACGGTTTAGGGTGAGTGTACGTGTTAGGGTACGGGTTAGTGTTAGCGTACGGGTTAGGATTAGGGGACGGGTGAGGGTAAGGTTTCAGGTAAGGTTTAGGTTTAGGGTTAGGGTTAGGGGACGGGGACGGTGACGGGGACGCTTTAGGGTGCAGGTTAGGTTATGACAACGGTTTAGGGTGAGTGTACGTGTTAGGGTACGGTTTAGTGTTATTGTACGGGTTAGGATTAGGGGACGGGTGAGGGTAAGGCTTCGGGTAAGGGTTAGGGTTAGGGTTAGGGTTAGGGGACGGGGACGGTTTAGGGTACAGGTTAGGGTACGACAACGGTTTAGGGTGAGCGTACGTGTTAGGGTACGGGTTAGTGTTAGCGTACGGGTTAGGATTAGGGGACGGGTGAGGGTAAGGCTTCGGGTAAGGGTTCGGGTTAGGGTAAGGTTTAGGGTTAGGGGACGGGGACGGGGACGGTTTAGGGTACAGGTTAGTGTACGACAACGGTTTAGTGTAAGCGTACGTGTTAGCGTACGTGTTAGTGTTAGCGTACGGGTTAGGATTAGGGGACGGGTGAGGGTAAGGCTTCGGGTAAGGGTTAGGGTTAGTGTTAGGGTGAGGGTTAGGGTTAGGGGACGGGGACGGTTTAGGGTACAGGTTAGGTAAAGACAACGGTTTGGGGTGAGCGTAAGTGTTAGGGTACGGGTTAATGTTAGCGTACGGGTTAGGATTAGGGGACGGGTGAGGGTAAGGCGTCGGGTAAGGGTTAGGGTTTGGGTTAGGGTTAGGGTTAGGTTTAGGGGACGGGGACGGTTTAGGGTACAGGTTAGGGTACGACAACGGTTTAGGGTAAGCGTACGTGTTTGGGTACGGTTTAGTGTTAGCGTACGGGTTAGGATTAGGGGACGGGTGAGGGTAAGGCTTCGGGTAAGGTTTAGGTTTAGGTTTAGGGGACGGAGACGGGGACGGGGACGGTTTAGGGTACAGGTTAGTGTACGACAACGGTTTAGTGGGAGCGTACATGTTAGGGTACGGGTTAGTGTTAGCGTACGGGTTAGGATGAGGGGACGGGTTAGGGTAAGGCTTCGGGTAAGGGTTAGGGTTAGGGGTCGGGTACGGGGACGGTTTAGGGTACAGGTTAATGTAAGACAATGGTTTAGGGTGAGCGTACGTGTTAGGGTACGGATTAGTGTTAGCGTACGGGTTAGGATTAGGTGACGGGTGAGGGTAAGGCTTCGGGTAAGTGTTAGGGTTAGGGTTAGGGTTAGGGTTAGGGGACGGGGACGGGGACGGTTTAGGGTACAGGTTAGGGTACGACAACGGTTTAGGGTGAGCGTACGTGTTAGGGTACGGGTTAGTGTTAGCGTATGGGTTAGGATTAGGGGACGGGTGAGGGTAAGGCTTCGGGTAAGGGTTAGGTTTAGGATTAGGGTTAGGGTTAGGGTTAGGGGATGGGGACGATTTAGGGTACAGGTTAGGGTACGACACGGTTTAGGGTGAGCGTATGTGTTAGGGTACGGGTTAGTGTTAGCGTACGGGTTAGGATTAGGGGACGGGTGAGGGTAAGGCTTCGGGTAAGGGTTAGTGTTAGGGTTAGGGTTAGGGGATGGGGACGGGGACGGGGACGGTTTAGGGTACAGGTTAGGGTACAACAAGCTTTAGGGTGAGCGTTCGTGTTAGGGTACGGGTTCGTTTTAGCGTACGGGTAAAGATTATGGGACGGGTGAGGGTAAGGCTTCGGGTAAGGGTTAGGGTTAGGGTTAGGGTTAGGGTTAGGGGACGGGGACGGTTTAGGGTACAGGTTCCTGTACGACAACGGTTTAGGGTGGGCATACATGTTAGGGTACGGGTTAGTGTTAGCGCACGGGTTAGGATTAGGGGACGGGTGAGGGTAAGGCTTCGGGTAAGGGTTAGGGTTAGTGTTAGGGTTAGGGTTAGGGTTAGGGGACGGGGACGGTTTAGGGTACAGGTTAGGGTACGACAACTGTTTAGGGTGAGCGTAGTTGTTCGGTACGGTTTAGTGTTAGCGTACAGGTTAGGATTAGGGGACGGGTGAGGGTAAGGCTTCGGGTAAGGGTTAGGGTTAGGGTTAGGGGACGGGGACGGTTTAGGGTACAGGTTAGGGAACGACAACGGTTTAGGGTGAGCGTACGTTGTAGGGTACGGGTTAGTGTTAGCGTACGGGTAAGGATTGGGTACGGGTGAGGGTAAGGCTTCGGGTAAGGGTTAGGGTTAGGGTTAGGGTTAGGGGACGGGGACTGGGACGGGGACGGTTTAGGGTACAGGTTAGCGTACGACAACGGTTTAGGGTGAGCGTATGTGTTAGGGTAGGGGTTAGTGTTAGCGTACGGGTTAGGTTTAGGGGACGTGTGAGGGTAAGGCTTCGGGTAAGGGTTAGGGTTAGGGTTAGTGTTAGGGTTAGGGGACGGGGACGGTTTAGGGTACAGGTTAGGGTACGACAAAGTTTTAGGGTGAGCGTACGTGTTAGGGTACGGGTTAGTGTTAGCGTACGGGTTAGGATTAGTGGACGGGTGAGGGTAAGGCTTCGGGTAAGCGTTAGGGTTAGTGTTAGGGTTAGGGTTAGGGTTAGGGGATGGGGACGGTTTAGGGTACAGGTTAGGGTACGACAACTGTTTAGGGTGAGCATACTTGTTAGGTACGGTTTAGTGTTAGCGTACGGGTTAGGATTAGGGGAGGGGTGAGGGTAAGGCTTCGTGTAAGGGTTAGGGTTATGGTTAGGGTTAGGGGACGGGGGCGTGGACGGGGACGGTTTAGGGTACAGGTTAGGGTACGACAACGGTTTAGGGTGAGCGTATGTGTTAGGGTACGGGTTCGTGTTAGCGTACGGGTAAGGATTAGTGGACGGGTGAGGGTAAGGCTTCGGGTAAGGGTTAGGGTTATGGTTAGGGTTAGGGTTAGGGTTAGGGGACGGGGACGGTTTAGGGTACAGGTTAGTGTGCGACAACGGTTTAGGGTGAGCGTACGTGTTAGGGTATGGGTTAGTGTTAGCGTACGGGTTAGGATTAGGGGACGGGTGAGGGTAAGGTTTCGGGTAAGGGTTAGGTTTAGGATTAGGGTTAGGGTTAGGGTTAGGGGATGGGCACGGTTTAGGGTACAGTTTAGGGTACGACAATGGTTTAGGGTGAGCGTACGTGTTAGGGTACGGGTTAGTGTTAGCGTACGGGTTAGGATTAGGGGACGGTTTAGGGTAAGGCTTCGGGTAAGGGTTAGGGTTAGGGTTAGGGTTAGGGTTAGGGAAGAGGGACAGGGACGGTTTACGGTACAGGTTAGGGTACGACAACGGTTTAGGGTGAGCGTACGTGTTAGGGTATGGATTAGTGTTAGCGTACAGGTTAGGATTAGGTGACGGGTGAAGGTAAGGCTTCGGGTAAGGGTTAGGGTTAGGGGACGGGGACGGGGACAGGGACGGGTACGGTTTAGGGTACAGGTTAGTGTACGACAACGGTTTAGGGTGAGCGTACGTGTTAGTGTACGGGTTAGTGTTAGCGTATGGGTTAGGATTAGGGGACGGGTGAGGGTAAGGCTTCGGGTAAGGGTTAGGGTTAGTGTTAGGGTTAGGGTTAGGGTTAGGGGACGGGGACGGTTTAGGGTACAGTTTAGGGTACGTCAACTGTTTAGGGTGAGCCTACTTGTTAGGTACGGTTTAGTGTTAGCGTACGGGTTAGGATTAGGGGACGGGTGAGGATAAGGCTTCGGGTAAGGGTTAGGGTTATGGTTAGGGGACGGGGACGGTTTAGGGTACAGGTTAGGGAATGACAACGGTTTAGGGTGAGCGTACGTGTTAGGGTACGGGTTAGTGTTAGCGTACGGGTTAGGATTATGGGAGGGGTGAGGGTAAGGCTTCGGGTAAGGGTTAGGGTTAGGGTCAGGGTTAGGGTCAGGGGACGGGGACGGGGTCGGTTTAGGGTACAGGTTAGGGTACGACAACGGTTTAGGGTGAGCGTACGTGTTAGGGTACGGGTTAGTGTTAGCGTACGCGTTAGGATTAGGGGACGGGTTAGGGTGAGGTTTCGGGTAAGGTTTAGGGTTAGGGTTAGGATTAGGGGACGGGGACGGTGACGGGGACGCTTTAGGGTGCAGGTAAGGTTGCGACAACAGTTTAGGGTGAGTGTACGTGTTAGGGTACGGTTTAGTGTTAGCGTACGGGTTAGGATTAGGGGACGGGTGAGGGTAAGGCTTCGGGTAAGGGTTAGGGTTAGGGTTAGGGGACGGGGATGGTTTAAGGTACAGGTTAGGGTACGACAACGGTTTAGGGTGAGCGTACGTGTTAGAGTACGGGTTAGTGTTAGCGTACGGGTTAGGATTAGGGGACGGGTGAGGGTAAGGTTTCAGGTAAGGTTTAGGTTTAGGGTTAGGGTTAGGGGACGGGGACGGTGACGGGGACGCTTTAGGGTGCAGGTTAGGTTACGACAACGGTTTAGGGTGAGTGTACGTGTTAGGGTACGGTTTAGTGTTATTGTACGGGTTAGGATTAGGGGACGGGTGAGGGTAAGGCTTCGGGTAAGGGTTCGGGTTAGGGTAAGGTTTAGGGTTAGGGGACGGGGACGGGGACGGTTTAGGGTACAGGTTAGTGTACGACAACGGTTTAGGGTGAGCGTACGTGTTAGCGTACGTGTTAGTGTTAGCGTACGGGTTAGGATTAGGGGACGGGTGAGGGTAAGGCTTCGGGTAAGGGTTAGGGTTAGTGTTAGGGTGAGGGTTAGGGTTAGGGGACGGGGACGGTTTAGGGTACAGGTTAGGTAAAGACAACGGTTTGGGGTGAGCGTAAGTGTTAGGGTACGGGTTAATGTTAGCGTACGGGTTAGGATTAGGGGACGGGTGAGGGCAAGGCGTCGGGTAAGGGTTAGGGTTTGGGTTAGGGTTAGGGTTAGGTTTAGGGGACGGGGACGGTTTAGGGTACAGGTTAGGGTACGACAACGGTTTAGGGTAAGCGTACGTGTTTGGGTACGGTTTAGTGTTAGCGTACGGGTTAGGATTAGGGGACGGGTGAGGGTAAGGCTTCGGGTAAGGTTTAGGTTTAGGTTTAGGGGACGGAGACGGGGACGGGGACGGTTTAGGGTACAGGTTAGTGTACGACAACGGTTTAGTGGGAGCGTACATGTTAGGGTACGGGTTAGTGTTAGCGTACGGGTTAGGATGAGGGGACGGGTTAGGGTAAGGCTTCGGGTAAGGGTTAGGGTTAGGGTTCGGGTACGGGGACGGTTTAGGGTACAGGTTAATGTAAGACAATGGTTTAGGGTGAGCGTACGTGTTAGGGTACGGATTAGTGTTAGCGTACGGGTTAGGATTAGGTGACGGGTGAGGGTAAGGCTTCGGGTAAGGGTTAGGTTTAGGGTTAGGGTTAGGGTTAGGGGACGGGGACGGGGACGGTTTAGGGTACAGGTTAGGGTACGACAACGGTTTAGGGTGAGCGTACGTGTTAGGGTACGGGTTAGTGTTAGCGTATGGGTTAGGATTAGGGGACGGGTGAGGGTAAGGCTTCGGGTAAGGGTTAGGTTTAGGATTAGGGTTAGGGTTAGGGTTAGGGGATGGGGACGATTTAGGGTACAGGTTAGGGTACGACACGGTTTAGGGTGAGCGTATGTGTTAGGGTACGGGTTAGTGTTAGCGTACGGGTTAGGATTAGGGGACGGGTGAGGGTAAGGCTTCGGGTAAGGGTTAGTGTTAGGGTTAGGGTTAGGGGATGGGGACGGGGACGGGGACGGTTTAGGGTACAGGTTAGGGTACAACAAGCTTTAGGGTGAGCGTTCGTGTTAGGGTACGGGTTCGTTTTAGCGTACGGGTAAAGATTATGGGACGGGTGAGGGTAAGGCTTCGGGTAAGGGTTAGGGTTAGGGTTAGGGTTAGGGTTAGGCGACGGGGACGGTTTAGGGTACAGGTTCCTGTACGACAACGGTTTAGGGTGGGCATACGTGTTAGGGTTCGGGTTAGTGTTAGCGTACGGGTTAGGATTAGGGGACGGGTGAGGGTAAGGCTTCGGGTAAGGGTTAGGGATAGGGTTAGGGTTAGGGTTAGGGGACGGGGACGGGGACGGTTTAGGGTACAGGTTAGGGCACGACAACGTTTCAGGGTGAGCGTACGTGTTAGGGTACGGGTTAGTGTTAGCGTACGGGTTAGGATTAGGGGCCGGGTGAGGGTAAGGCTTCGGGTAAGGTTTAGGGTTAGGGTTAGGGGACGGGGACGTTTACGGGGACGCTTTAGGGTACAGGTTAGGTTATGACAACGGTTTAGGGTGAGTGTACGTGTTAGGGTACGGGTTAGTGTTAGCGTACGGGTTAGGATTAGGGGACGGGTGAGGGTAAGGCTTCGGGTAAGGGTTAGGGTTAGGGTTAGGGTTAGGGGACGGGGACGGGTACGGTTTAGGGTACAGGTTAGCGTACGACAACCGTTTAGGGTGAGCGTATGTGTTAGGGTACGGGTTAGTGTTAGCGTACGGGTTAGGATTAGGGGACGTGTGAGGGTAAGGCTTCGGGTAAGGTTTAGGGTTAGGGTTAGGGTTAGGGGACAGGGACGGTTTAGGGTACAGGTTAGGGTACGACAACAGTTTAGGGTGAGCGTACGTGTTAGGGTAGGTGTTAGTGTTAGCATATGAGTTAGGATAAGGGGATGGGTGAGGGTAAGGCTTCGGGTAAGGGTTAGGGTTAGGGTAAGGTTTAGGGTTAGGGGACGGGGACGGGGACGGTTTAGGGTACAGGTTAGTGTACGACAACGGTTTAGGGTGAGCGTACGTGTTAGGGTACGGGTTCGTGTTAGCGTACGGCTAAGGATTAGGGAACGGTTGAGGGTAAGGCTTCGGGTAAGGGTTAGGGTTAGTGTTAGGGTTAGGGTTAGGGTTAGGGGACGGGGACGGTGTAGGGTACAGGTTACGGTACGACAACGGTTTGGGGTGAGCGTACGTGTTAGGGGACGGGTTAGTTTTAGCGTACAGGTTAGTATTAGGGGGCGGGTGAGGGTAATGCTTCGGGTAAGGGTTAGGGATAGGGTTAGGGTTAGGGTTAGGGTTAGGTTTAGGGGACGGGGACGTTTTAGGGTACAGGTTAGGGTACGACAACGGTTTAGTGTGAGCGTACGTGTTAGGGTACGGTTTAGTGTTAGCGTACGGGTTAGGATTAGGGGACGGGTGAGTGTAAGGCTTCGGGTAAGGGTTAGGGTTAGGATTAGGGTTAGGGTTAGGGGATGGGGACGGTTTAGGGTACAGTTTAGGGTACGACACGGTTTAGGGTGAGAGTGCGTGTTAGGTTATGGGTTAGTGTTAGCGTACGGGTTAGGATCAGGGGACGGGTGAGGGTAAGGCTTCGGGTAAGGGTTAGGGTTAGTGTTAGGGTTAGGGTAAGGGGACGGGGACGGGGACGGTTTAGGGTACAGGTTAGGGTACGACAACGGTTTAGGGTGAGCGTACGTGTTAGGGTACGGTTTAGTGTTAGCGTACGGGTTAGGATTAGGGGACGGGTGAGGGTAAGGCTTCGGGTAAGGGTTAGGGTTAGGGTTAGGATTAGGTATAGGGGACGGTGATGGGGACGGTTTAGGTTACAGGTTAGGGTACGACAACGGTTTAGGGTGAGCGTACGTGTTAGGGTACGGGTTAGTGTTAGCGTACTCGTTAGGATTAGGGGACGGGTGAGGGTAAGGCTTCGGGTAAGGGTTAGGGTTAGGATTAGGGTTAGGGTTAGGGTTAGGGGATGGGGACGGTTTAGGGTACAGGTTAGGGTACGACACGGTTTAGGGTGAGAGTACGTGTTAGGGTACGGGTTAGTGTTAGCGTACGGGTTAGATTTGGGGAGGGGTGAGGGTAAGGCTTCGGGTAAGGGTTAGGGTTAGGGTTAGGGTTAGGTTCAGGGGACGGGGACGGGGACGGTTTAGGGTACAGGTTAGGGTACGACAACGGTTTAGGGTGAGCGTACGTGTTAGGGTACGGGTTAGTGTTAGCGTACGGGTAAGGATTAGGGGACAGTTGAGGGTAAGTCTTCGGGTAACGGTTAGGGTTAGGGTTAGGGGACGGGGACTGGGACGGGGACGGGGACGGTTTAGGGTACAGGTTAGTGTACGACAACGGTTTAGGGTGAGCGTACGTGTTAGGGTACGGGTTCGTGTTAGCGTACGGGTTAGGATTAGGGTACGGGTGAGGGTAAGGCTTCGGGTAATGGTTAGGGTTAGGGTTAGGGTTAGGGATAGGGTTAGGGGACGGGGACGGTTTAGGGTACAGGTTAGGGTACGACAACGGTTTAGGGTGAGCGTACGTGTCAGGGTACGGTTTAGTGTTAGCGTACGGGTTAGGATTAGGGGACGGGTGAGGGTAAGGCTTCGGGTAAGGGTTAGGGTTAGGGTTAGGGGACGGGGACGGTTTAGGGTACAGGTTAGGGAACAACAACGGTTTAGGGTGAGCGTACGTGTTAGGGTACGGGTTAGTGTTAGCGTATGGGTTAGGATTAGGGGACGGGTGAGGGTAAGGCTTCGGGTAAGGGTTAGGTTTAGGATTAGGGTTAGGGTTAGGGTTAGGGGATGGGGACGATTTAGGGTACAGGTTAGGGTACGACACGGTTTAGGGTGAGCGTATGTGTTAGGGTACGGGTTAGTGTTAGCGTACGGGTTAGGATTAGGGGACGGGTGAGGGTAAGGCTTCGGGTAAGGGTTAGTGTTAGGGTTAGGGTTAGGGGATGGGGACGGGGACGGGGACGGTTTAGGGTACAGGTTAGGGTACAACAAGCTTTAGGGTGAGCGTTCGTGTTAGGGTACGGGTTCGTTTTAGCGTACGGGTAAAGATTATGGGACGGGTGAGGGTAAGGCTTCGGGTAAGGGTTAGGGTTAGGGTTAGGGTTAGGGTTAGGCGACGGGGACGGTTTAGGGTACAGGTTCCTGTACGACAACGGTTTAGGGTGGGCATACGTGTTAGGGTACGGGTTAGTGTTAGCGTACGGGTTAGGATTAGGGGACGGGTGAGGGTAAGGCTTCGGGTAAGGGTTAGGGATAGGGTTAGGGTTAGGGTTAGGGGACGGGGACGGGGACGGTTTAGGGTACAGGTTAGGGCACGACAACGTTTCAGGGTGAGCGTACGTGTTAGGGTACGGGTTAGTGTTAGCGTACGCGTTAGGATTAGGGGCCGGGTGAGGGTAAGGCTTCGGGTAAGGTTTAGGGTTAGGGTTAGGGGACGGGGACGTTTACGGGGACGCTTTAGGGTACAGGTTAGGTTATGACAACGGTTTAGGGTGAGTGTACGTGTTAGGGTACGGGTTAGTGTTAGCGTACGGGTTAGGGTTAGGGGACGGGTGAGGGTAAGGCTTCGGGTAAGGGTTAGGGTTAGGGTTAGGGTTAGGGGATGGGGACGGTTTAGGGTACAGCTTAGGGTACGACAACGGTTTAGGGTGAGCGTATGTGTTAGGGTACGGGTTAGGGTTAGGGTACGGTTTAGGGTTAGGGGACGGGTGAGGGTAAGGCTTCGGGTAAGGGTTAGGGTTAGGGTTAGGGTTAGGGGACGGGGACGGGTACGGTTTAGGGTACAGGTTAGCATACGACAACCGTTTAGGGTGAGCGTATGTGTTAGGGTACGGGTTAGTGTTAGCGTACGGGTTAGGATTAGGGGACGTGTGAGGGTAAGGCTTCGGGTAAGGTTTAGGGTTAGGGTTAGGGTTAGGGGACAGGGACGGTTTAGGGTACAGGTTAGGGTACGACAACAGTTTAGGGTGAGCGTACGTGTTAGGGTAGGTGTTAGTGTTAGCATATGAGTTAGGATAAGGGGATGGGTGAGGGTAAGGCTTCGGGTAAGGGTTAGGGTTAGGGTAAGGTTTAGGGTTAGGGGACGGGGACGGGGACGGTTTAGGGTACAGGTTAGTGTACGACAACGGTTTAGGGTGAGCGTACGTGTTAGGGTACGGGTTCGTGTTAGCGTACGGCTAAGGATTAGGGAACGGTTGAGGGTAAGGCTTTGGGTAAGGGTTAGGGTTAGTGTTAGGGTTAGGGTTAGGGTTAGGGGACGGGGACGGTGTAGGGTACAGGTTACGGTACGACAACGGTTTGGGGTGAGCGTACGTGTTAGGGGACGGGTTAGTTTTAGCGTACAGGTTAGTATTAGGGGACGGGTGAGGGTAATGCTTCGGGTAAGGGTTAGGGATAGGGTTAGGGTTAGGGTTAGGGTTAGGTTTAGGGGACGGGGACGTTTTAGGGTACAGGTTAGGGTACGACAACGGTTTAGTGTGAGCGTACGTGTTAGGGTACGGTTTAGTGTTAGCGTACGGGTTAGGATTAGGGGACGGGTGAGTGTAAGGCTTCGGGTAAGGGTTAGGGTTAGGATTAGGGTTAGGGTTAGGGGACGGGGACGGTTTAGGGTACAGTTTAGGGTACGACACGGTTTAGGGTGAGAGTGCGTGTTAGGGTATGGGTTAGTGTTAGCGTACGGGTTAGGATCAGGGGACGGGTGAGGGTAAGGCTTCGGGTAAGGGTTAGGGTTAGTGTTAGGGTTAGGGTAAGGGGACGGGGACGGGGACGGTTTAGGGTACAGGTTAGGGTACGACAACGGTTTAGGGTGAGCGTACGTGTTAGGGTACGGTTTAGTGTTAGCGTACGGGTTAGGATTAGGGGACGGGTGAGGGTAAGGCTTCGGGTAAGGGTTAGGGTTAGGGTTAGGATTAGGTATAGGGGACGGTGATGGGGACGGTTTAGGTTACAGGTTAGGGTACGACAACGGTTTAGGGTGAGCGTACGTGTTAGGGTACGGGTTAGTGTTAGCGTACTCTTTAGGATTAGGGGACGGGTGAGGGTAAGGCTTCGGGTAAGGGTTAGGGTTAGGATTAGGGTTAGGGTTAGGGTTAGGGGATGGGGACGGTTTAGGGTACAGGTTAGGGTACGACACGGTTTAGGGTGAGAGTACGTGTTAGGGTACGGGTTAGTGTTAGCGTACGGGTTAGATTTGGGGAGGGGTGAGGGTAAGGCTTCGGGTAAGGGTTAGGGTTAGGGTTAGGGTTAGGTTCAGGGGACGGGGACGGGGACGGTTTAGGGTACAGGTTAGGGTACGACAACGGTTTAGGGTGAGCGTACGTGTTAGGGTACGGGTTAGTGTTAGCGTACGGGTAAGGATTAGGGGACGGTTGAGGGTAAGTCTTCGGGTAACGGTTAGGGTTAGGGTTAGGGGACGGGGACTGGGACGGGGACGGGGACGGTTTAGGGTACAGGTTAGTGTACGACAACGGTTTAGGGTGAGCGTACGTGTTAGGGTACGGGTTCGTGTTAGCGTACGGGTTAGGATTAGGGTACGGGTGAGGGTAAGGCTTCGGGTAATGGTTAGGGTTAGGGTTAGGGTTAGGGATAGGGTTAGGGGACGGGGACGGTTTAGGGTACAGGTTAGGGTACGACAACGGTTTAGGGTGAGCGTACGTGTCAGGGTACGGTTTAGTGTTAGCGTACGGGTTAGGATTAGGGGACGGGTGAGGGTAAGGCTTCGGGTAAGGGTTAGGGTTAGGGTTAGGGGACGGGGACGGTTTAGGGTACAGGTTAGGGAACGACAACGGTTTAGGGTGAGCGTACTTGTTAGGTACGGTTTAGTGTTAGCATACGGGTTAGGATTAGGGGACGGGTGAGGGTACGACTTCGGGTAAGGGTTAGGGTTATGGTTAGGGTTAGGGGACGGGGACGGGGACGGGGACGGTTTAGGGTACAGGTTAGGGTACGACAACGGTTTAGGGTGAGCGTACGTGTTAGGGTACGGGTTCGTATTAGCGTACGGGTAAGGATTAGGTGACGGGTTAGAGTAAGGCTTCGGGTAAGGGTTAGGGTTAGGGTTAGGGTTAGGGTTAGGGGATGGGGACGGTTGAGGGTACAGGTTAGGGCACGACAACGGTTTACGGTGAGCGTACGAGTTAGGGTACGGGTTAGAGTTAGCGTACGTGTTAGGATTAGGGGACGGGTGAGGGTAACGCTTCGGGTAAGGGTTAGGCTTAGGGTTAGGGTTAGGGTTAGGGGACGGGGACGGGGACGGTTTAGGGTACAGGTTAGGGTACGACAACCGTTTTGGGTGAGCGTACGTGTTAGGGTACGTGTTAGTGTTAGCGTATGGTTTAGGCTTAGGGGACGGGTGAGGGTAAGGCTTCGGGTAAGGGTTAGGGTTAGGGTTAGGGTTAGGGGACGGGGACGGTTTAGGGTACAGGTTAGGGTACGACAACAGTTTAGGGTGAGCGTACGTGTTAGGGTATGGGTTAGTGTTAGCGTACGGGTTAGGATTAGGGGACGGGTGAGCGTAAGGCTTCGGGTAAGGGTTAGGGATAGTGTTAGGTTTAGGGTTAGGGTTAGGGGTCGGGGAAGGTTTAGGGTACTGTTTAGGGTACGACAATGGTTTAGGGTGAGCGTAGGTGTTAGGGTATGGGTTAGTGTTAGCGTACGGGTTAGGATTAGGGGACGGGTGAGGGTAAGGCTTCGGGTAAGTGTTAGGGTTAGGGTAAGGGTTAGGGTTAGGGGACGGGGACGGAGACGGTTTAGGGTACAGGTTAGGGTACGACAACGGTTTAGGGTGAGCGTACTTGTTAGGGTACGGTTTAGTTTTAGCGTACGTGTTAGGATTAGGGGACGGGTGAGGGTAAGGCTTCGGGTAAGTGTTAGGGTTAGGGTTAGGGTTAGGGGATGGGGACGGGGACGGGGACCGTTTAGGGTACAGGTTAGGGTACGACAAGCTTTAGGGTGAGCGTTCGTGTTAGGGTACGGGTTCGTTTTAGCGTACGGGTAAAGATTATGGGACGGGTGAGGGTAAGGCTTCGGGTAAGGGTTAGGGTTAGGGTTAGGGTTAGGGTTAGGGGACGGGGACGGTTTAGGGTACAGGTTCCTGTACGACAACGGTTTAGGGTGGGCATACGTGTTAGGGTACGGGTTAGTGTTAGCGTACGGGTTAGGATTAGGGGACGGGTGAGGGTAAGGCTTCGGGTAAGGGTTAGGGTTAGGGTTAGGGTTAGGGTTAGGGGACGGGGACGGGGACGGTTTAGGGTACAGGTTAGGGCACGACAACGTTTCAGGGTGAGCGTACGTGTTAGGGTACGGGTTAGTGTTAGCGTACGGGTTAGGATTAGGGGCCGGGTGAGGGTAAGGCTTCGGGTAAGGTTTAGGGTTAGGGTTAGGGGACGGGGACGTTTACGGGGACGCTTTAGGGTACAGGTTAGGTTATGACAACGGTTTAGGGTGAGTGTACGTGTTAGGGTACGGGTTAGTGTTAGCGTACGGGTTAGGATTAGGGGACGGGTGAGGGTAAGGCTTCGGGTAAGAGTTAGGGTTAGGGTTAGGGTTAGGGGATGGGGACGGTTTAGGGTACAGCTTAGGGTACGACAACGGTTTAGGGTGAGCCAATGTGTTAGGGTACGGGTTAGGGTTAGGGTACGGTTTAGGGTTAGGGGACGGGTGAGGGTAACGCTTCGGGTAAGGGTTAGGGTTAGGGTTAGGGGACGGGGATGGGTACGGTTTAGGGTACAGGTTAGCGTACGACAACCGTTTAGGGTGAGCGTATGTGTTAGGGTACGGGTTAGTGTTAGCGTACGGGTTAGGATTAGGGGACGTGTGAGGGTAAGGCTTCGGGTAAGGTTTAGGGTTAGGGTTAGGGTTCGGGGACAGGGACGGTTTAGGGTACAGGTTAGGGTACGACAACGGTTTAGGGTGAGCGTACGTGTTAGGGTAGGTGTTAGTGTTAGCATAAGAGTTAGGATAAGGGGATGGGTGAGGGTAAGGCTTCGGGTAAGGGTTAGGGTTAGGGTAAGGTTTAGGGTTAGGGGACGGGGACGGGGACGGTTTAGGGTACAGGTTAGTGTACGACAATGGTTTAGGGTTAGCGTACTTGTTAGGGTACGGGTTCGTGTTAGCGTACGGCTTAGGATTAGGGAACGGTTGAGGGTAAGGCTTCGGGTAAGGGTTAGGGTTAGTATTAGGGTTAGGGTTAGGGTTAGGGGACGGGGACGGTGTAGGGTACAGGTTACGGTACGACAACGGTTTGGGGTGAGCGTACGTGTTAGGGGACGGGTTAGTTTTAGCGTACGGGTTAGTATTAGGAGACGGGTGAGGGTAATGCTTCGGGTAAGGGTTAGGGTTAGGGTTAGGGTTAGGGTTAGGGTTAGGTTTAGGGGACGGGGACGTTTTAGGGTACAGGTTAGGGTACGACAACGGTTTAGGGTGAGCGTACGTGTTAGGGTACGGTTTAGTGTTCACGTACGGGTTAGGATTAGGGGACGGGTGAGTGTAAGGCTTCGGGTAAGGGTTAGGGTTAGGATTAGGGTTAGGGTTAGGGTTAGGGGACGGGGACGGTTTAGGGTACAGTTTAGGGTACGACACGGTTTAGGGTGAGAGTGCGTGTTAGGGTACGGGTTAGTGTTAGCGTACGGGTTAGGATCAGGGGACGGGTGAGGGTAAGGCTTCGGGTAAGGGTTAGGGTTAGTGTTAGGGTTAGGGTAAGGGGACGGGGACGGGGACGGTTTAGGGTACAGGTTAGGGTACGACAACGGTTTAGGGTGAGCGTACGTGTTAGGGTACGGTTTAGTGTTAGCGTACGGGTTAGGATTAGGGGACGGGTGAGGGTAAGGCTTCGGGTAAGGGTTAGGGTTAGGGTTAGGATTAGGTATAGGGGACGGTGATGGGGACGGTTTAGGTTACAGGTTAGGGTACGACAACGGTTTAGGGTGAGCGTATGTGTTAGGGTACGGGTTAGTGTTAGCGTACGGGTAAGGATTAGGGGACGGGTGAGGGTAAGTCTTCGGGTAAGGGTTAGGTTTAGGGTTAGGGGACGGGGACGGGGACGGGGACGGGGACGGTTTAGGGTACAGGTTAGTGTACGACAACGGTTTAGGGTGAGCGTACGTGTTAGGGTACGGGTTCGTGTTAGCGTACGGGTTAGGATTAGGGTACGGGTGAGGGTAAGGCTTCGGGTAATGGTTAGGGTTAGGGTTAGGGATAGGGTTAGGGGACGGGGACTGTTTAGGGTACAGGTTAGGGTACGACAACGGTTTAGGGTGAGCGTACGTGTCAGGGTACGGTTTAGTGTTAGCGTACGGGTTAGGATTAGGGGACGGGTGAGGGTAAGGCTTCGGGTAAGGTTTAGGGTTAGGGTTAGGGTTAGGGGACGGGGACGGGGACTGTTTAGGGTACAGGTTAGGGTACGACAATGGTTAAGGGTGAGCGTACGTGTTAGGGTACGGGTTAGTGTTAGCGTACGGGTTAGGATTAGGGCACGGGTGAGGGTAAGGCTTCGGGTAAGGGTTAGGTTTAGGATTAGGGTTAGTGTTAGTGTTAGGGGATGGGGACGGTTTAGGGTACAGGTAAGGGTACGACAATGGTTTAGGATGAGCGTACATGTTAGGGTACGGGTTAGTGTTAGCGTACGGGTTAGGATTAGGGGACGGGTTAGGTTAAGGCTTCGGGTAAGGGTTAGGGTTAGGGTTAGGGGACGGGGACGGGGACAGGGACGGGGACGGTTTAGGGTACAGGTTAGTGTACGACAACGGTTTAGGGTGAGCGTACGTGTTATTGTACGGGTTAGTGTTAGCGTACGGGTTAGGATTAGGGGACGGGTGAGGGTAAGGCTCCGGGTAAGGGTTAGGGTTAGTGTTAGGGTTAGGGTTAGGGTTAGGGGACGGGGACGGTTTAGGGTACAGTTTAGGGTACGACAACTGTTTAGGGTGAGCGTACTTGTTAGGTACGGTTTAGTGTTAGCATACGGGTTAGGATTAGGGGACGGGTGAGGGTAAGGCTTCGGGTAAGTGTTAGGGTTAGGGTTAGGGGACGGGGACTGGGACGGGGACGGTTTAGGGTACAGGTTAGCGTACGACAACGGTCTAGGGTGAGCGTATCTGTTAGGGTACGGGTTAGTGTTAGCGTACGGGTTAGGATTAGGGGACGGGTGAGGGTAAGGCTTCGGGTAAGGGTTAGTGTTAGGGTTAGGGTTAGGGGACGGGGACGGGGATGGGGATGGTTTAGGGTACAGGTTAGGGTACGACAACGGTTTAGGGTGAGCGTACGTGTTAGGGTACGGGTTCGTATTAGCGTACGGGTAAGGATTAGGTGACGGGTTAGAGTAAGGCTTCGGGTAAGGGTTAGGGTTAGGGTTAGGGTTAGGGTTAGGGGATGGGGACGGTTGAGGGTACAGTTTAGGGCACGACAACGGTTTACGGTGAGCGTACGAGTTAGGGTACGGGTTAGAGTTAGCGTACGTGTTAGGATTAGGGGACGGGTGAGGGTAACGCTTCGGGTAAGGGTTAGGCTTAGGGTTAGGGTTAGGGTTAGGGTTAGGGGACGGGGACGGTTTAGGGTACAGGTTAGGGTACGACAACAGTTTAGGGTGAGCGTACGTGTTAGGGTATGGGTTAGTGTTAGCGTACGGGTTAGGATTAGGGGACGGGTGAGCGTAAGGCTTCGGGTAAGAGTTAGGGATAGTGTTAGGTTTAGGGTTAGGGTTAGGGGTCGGGGAAGGTTTAGGGTACAGTTTAGGGTACGACAATGATTTAGGGTGAGCGTAGGTGTTAGGGTATGGGTTAGTGTTAGCGTACGGGTTAGGATTAGGGGACGGGTGAGGGTAAGGCTTCGGGTAAGTGTTAGGGTTAGGGTAAGGGTTAGGGTTAGGGGACGGGGACGGAGACGGTTTAGGGTACAGGTTAGGGTACGACAACGGTTTAGGGTGAGCGTACTTGTTAGGGTACGGTTTAGTGTTAGCGTACGTGTTAGGATTAGGGGACGGGTGAGGGTAAGGCTTCGGGTAAGTGTTAGGGTTAGGATTAGGGTTAGGGGATGGGGACGGGCACGGGGACGGTTTAGGGTACAGGTTAGGGTACGACAAGCTTTAGGGTGAGCGTTCGTGTTAGGGTACGGGTTCGTTTTAGCGTATGGGTAAAGATTATGGGACGGGTGAGGGTAAGGCTTCGGGTAAGGGTTAGGGTTAGGGTTAGGGTTAGGGTTAGGGGACGGGGACGGTTTAGGGTACAGGTTCCTGTACGACAACGGTTTAGGGTGGGCATACGTGTTAGGGTACGGGTTAGTGTTAGCGTACGGGTTAGGATTAGGGGACGGGTGAGGGTAAGGCTTCGGGTAAGGGTTAGGGTTATGGTTAGGGTTAGGGGACGGGGACGTGGACGGGGACGCTTTAGGGTACAGGTTAGGGTACGACAACAGTTTAGGGTGAGCGTACGTGTTAGGGTACGGGTTCGTGTTAGCGTACGGGTAAGGATTAGTGGACGGGTGAGGGTAAGGCTTCGGGTAAGGTTTAGGGTTAGGGTTAGGGGACGGGGACGGTTTAGGGTACAGGTTAGTGTGCGACAACGGTTTAGGGTGAGCGTACGTGTTAGGGTACGGGTTAGTGTTAGCGTACGGGTTAGGATTAGGGGACGGGTGAGTGTAAGGCTTCGGGTAAGGGTTAGGTTTAGGATTAGGGTTAGGGTTAGGGTTAGGGTTAGGGTTAGGGGACAGGGACAGGGACGGTTTAGGGTACAGGTTAGGGTACGACAACGGTTTACGGTGAGCCTACATGTTAGAGTACGGGTTAGTGTTAGCGTACGGGTTAGGATTAGGGGACGGGTTAGGGTAAGGCTTCGGGTAAGGGTTAGTGTAAGGGTTAGGGTTAGGGTTAGGGTACAGGGACGGTTTAGGGTACAGGTTAGGGTACGACAACGGTTTAGGGTGAGCGTACGTGTTAGGGTACGGATTAGTGTTAGCGTACAGGTTAGGATTAGGTGACGGGTGAAGGTAAGGCTTCGGGTAAGGGTTAGGGTTAGGGTTAGGGGACGGGGACGGGGACAGGGACGGGGGCGGTTTAGGGTACAGGTTAGTGTACGACAACGGTTTAGGGTGAGCGTACGTGTTAGGGTAGGTGTTATTATTAGCATAAGAGTTAGGATGAGGGGATGGGTGAGGGTAAGGCTTCGGGTAAGGGTTAGGGTTAGGGTAAGGTTTAGGGTTAGGGGACGGGGACGGGGACGGTTTAGGGTACAGGTTAGTGTACGACAACGGTTTAGGGTGAGCGTACGTGTTAGGGTACGGGTTCGTGTTAGCGTACGGCTTAGGATTAGGGAACGGTTGAGGGTAAGGCTTCGGGTAAGGGTTAGGGTTAGTATTAGGGTTAGGGTTAGGGTTAGGGGACGGGGACGGTGTAGGGTACAGGTTACGGTACGACAACGGTTTGGGGTGAGCGTACGTGTTAGGGGACGGGTTAGTTTTAGCGTACGGGTTAGTATTAGGAGACGGGTGAGGGTAATGCTTCGGGTAAGGGTTAGGGTTAGGGTTAGGGTTAGGGTTAGGGTTAGGTTTAGGGGACGGGGACGTTTTAGGGTACAGGTTAGGGTACGACAACGGTTTAGGGTGAGCGTACGTGTTAGGGTACGGTTTAGTGTTAGCGTACGGGTTAGGATTAGGGGACGGGTGAGTGTAAGGCTTCGGGTAAGGGTTAGGGTTAGGATTAGGGTTAGGGTTAGGGTTAGGGGACGGGGACGGTTTAGGGTACAGTTTAGGGTACGACACGGTTTAGGGTGAGAGTGCGTGTTAGGGTACGGGTTAGTGTTAGCGTACGGGTTAGGATCAGGGGACGGGTGAGGGTAAGGCTTCGGGTAAGGGTTAGGGTTAGTGTTAGGGTTAGGGGACGGGGATGGGGACGGGGACGGTTTAGGGTACAGGTTAGGGTACGACAACGGTTTAGGGTGAGCGTACGTGTTAGGGTACGGGTTCGTGTTAGCGTACGGGTAAGGATTAGGGGACGGGTGAGGGTAAGGCTTCGGGTAAGGGTTAGGGTTAGGTTTAGGGTTAGGGTTAGGGTTAGGGGACGGGGACGGTTTAGGGTACAGGTTTGTGTACGACAACGGTTTAGGGTGAGCGTACGTGTTAGGGTACGTATTAGTGTTAGCGTACGGGTTAGGATTAGGTGACGGGTGAGGGTAAGGCTTCGGGTAAGGGTTAGGGTTAGTGGACGGGGACGGGGACAGGGACGTGGACGGTTTAGGGTACAGGTTAGTGTACGACAACGGTTTAGGGTGAGCGTACGTGTTAGGGTACGGGTTCGTGTTAGCGTACGGGTTAGGATTAGGGGACGGGTGAGAGTAAGGCTTCGGGTAATGGTTAGGGTTAGGGATAGGGTTAGGGTTAGGGTTAGGGGACGGGGACGGTTTAGGGTACAGGTTAGGGTACGACAACGGTTTAGGGTGAGCGTACGTTTTAGGGTACGGGTTAGTGTTAGCGTACGGGTTAGGATTAGGGGACGGGTGAGGGTAAGGCCTCGGGTAAGGGTTAGGGTTAGGGTTAGGGTTAGGTTTAGTGTTAGGGGAAGGGTACGGGCACGGTTTAGGGTACAGGTTAGGGTACGACAACGGTTTAGGGTGAGCGTACGAGGTAGGGTACGGGTTAGTGTTAGCGTACGGTTTAGGATTAGGGGACGGGTGAGGGTAAGGCTTCGGGTAAGGGCTAGGGTTAGGGTTAGGGTTAGGGTTAGGGGACGGGGACTGGGATGGTTTAGGGTACAGGTTAGTGTTCGACAACGGTTTAGGGTGAGTGTACGTGTTCGGGTACGGGTTAGTGTTAGCATACGGGTTAGGATTAGGGGACGGGTGAGGGTAAGGCTTCGGGTAAGGTTTACGGTTAGGGTTAGGGTTAGGGTTAGGGGACGGGGACGGTTTAGGGTACAGGTTAGGGAACGACAACGTTTTAGGGTGAGCGTATGTGTTAGGGTACGGGTTAGTGTTAGCGTACGGGTAAGGATTAGGGGACGGGTGAGGGTAAGGCTTCGGGTAAGGGTTAGGGT
Organism: Delphinapterus leucas; assembly: GCF_059928025.1. Classification (NCBI taxonomy): domain Eukaryota; kingdom Metazoa; phylum Chordata; class Mammalia; order Artiodactyla; family Monodontidae; genus Delphinapterus; species Delphinapterus leucas. The sequence goes on from NW_028322234.1 coordinate 19,566,108, forward strand.
TAGGGTTAGGGTTAGGGGACAGGGACAGGGACGGTTTAGGGTACAGGTTAGGGTACGACAACGGTTTAGGGTGAGCGTACATGTTAGGGTACGGGTTAGTGTTAGCGTACGGGTTAGGATTAGGGGACGGGTTAGGGTAAGGCTTCGGGTAAGGGTTAGTGTTAGGGTTAGGGTACGGGGACGGGTTAGGGTACAGGTTAGGGTATGACAACGGTTTAGGGTGAGCGTACGTTTTAGGGTACGGATTAGTGTTAGCGTACAGGTTAGGATTAGGTGACGGGTGAAGATAAGGCTTCGGGTAAGGGTTAGGGTTAGGGTTAGGGGACGGGGACGGGGACAGGGACGGGGACGGTTTAGGGTACAGGTTAGTGTACGACAACGGTTTAGGGTGAGCGTACGTGTTAGTGTACGGGTTAGTGTTAGCGTACGGGTTAGGATTAGGGGACGGGTGAGGGTAAGGCTTCGGGTAAGGGCTAGGGTTAGTGTTAGTGTTAGGGTTAGGGTTAGGGGACGGGGACGGTTTAGGGTACAGGTTAGGGTATGACAACGGTTTAGGGTGAGCGTACGTGTTAGGGTACGTATTAGTGTTAGCGTACGGGTTAGGATTAGGTGACGGGTGAGGGTAAGGCTTCGGGTAAGGGTTAGGGAGAGTGGACGGGGACGGGGACAGGGACGGGGACGGTTTAGGGTACAGGTTAGTGTACGACAACGGTTTAGGGTGAGCGTACGTGTTAGTATACGGGTTCGTGTTAGCGTACGGGATAGGATTAGGGGACGGGTGAGGGTAAGGCTTCGGGTAATGGTTAGGGTTAGGGTTAGGGTTAGGGTTAGGGGACGGGGACGGTTTAGGGTACAGGTTAGGGTACGACAACGGTTTGGGGTGAGCGTACGTGTTAGGGTACGGGTTAGTGTTAGCGTACGGGTTAGGATTAGGGGACGGGTGAGGGTAAGGCTTCGGGTAAGGGTTAGGGTTAGGGTTAGGGTTAGGGGACGGGGACGGGGACAGTTTAGGGTACAGGTTAGGGTACGACAACGGATTAGGGTGAGCGTACGTGTTAGGGTATGGGTTAGTGTTAGAGTACGGGTTAGGATTACGGGACGGGTGAGGTTGAGGCTTCGGGTAAGGGTTAGGTTTAGGATTAGGGTTACGGTTAGTGTTAGGGGATGGGGACGGTTTAGGGTACAGGTTAGGGTACGACAAAGGTTTAGGGTGAGCGTACGTGTTAGGGTACGGGTTAGTGTTAGCGTACGGGTTAGGATTAGGGGACGGGTGAGGGTAAGGCTTCGGGTAAGGGTTAGGGTTAGGGTTAGGGTTAGGTTTAGGGTTAGGGGAAGGGTACGGGGACAGTTTAGGGTACAGGTTAGGGTACGACAATGGTTTAGGGTGAGCGTACGAGTTAGGGTACGGGTTAGTGTTAGCGTACGGGTTAGGATTAGGGGACGGGTGAGGGTAAGGCTTCGGGTAAGGGTTAGGGTTAGGGTTAGGGGACGGGGACGGTTTAGGGTACAGGTTAGGGAACGAAAACGGTTTAGGGTGAGCGTACGTGTTAGGGTACGGGTTAGTATTAGCGTACGGGTAAGGATTAGGGGACGGGTGAGGGTACGGCTTCGGGTAAGGGTTAGGGTTAGGCTTAGGGTTAGGGTTAGGGGATGGGGACTGGGACGGGGACGGTTTAGGGTACAGGTTAGCGTACGACAACGGTTTAGGGTGAGCGTATGTGTTAGGGTAGGGGTTAGTGTTAGCATACGAGTTAGGTTTAGGGGACGTGTGAGGGTAAGGCTTCGGGTAAGGGTTAGGGTTAGGGTTAGTGTTAGGGTTAGGGGACGGGGACGGTTTAGGGTACAGGTTAGGGTACGACAAAGGTTTAGGGTGAGCGTACGTGTTAGGGTACGGGTTAGTGTAAGCGTACGTGTTAGGATTAGGGGACGGGTGAGGGTAAGGCTTCAGGTAAGGGTTAGGGTTAGTGTTAGGGTTAGGGTTAGAGTTAGGGGACGGGGACGGTTTAGGGTACAGGTTAGGGTACGACAACGGTTTAGGGTGAGCATACGTGTTAGGGTACGGGTTAGTGTTAGCGTACAGGTTAGGATTAGGGGACGGGTGAGGGTAAGGCTTCGGGTAAGGGTTAGGGTTTGGGTTAGGGTTAGGGTTAGGGTTAGGTTTAGGGCACGGGGACGGTTTAGGGTACAGGTTAGGGTACGACAACGGTTTAGGGTGAGAGTACGTTTTAGGGTACGGTTTAGTGTTAGCGTACGGGTTAGGATTCGGGGACGGGTGAGGGTAAGGCTTCGGGTAAGTGTTAGGGTTATTTTTAGGGTTAGCGTTAGGGTTAGGTTTAGGGCTAGGGGACGGGGACGGTTTAGGGTTCAGGTTAGGGTACGACAACCGTTTCGGGTGAGCGTACGTGTTAGGGCACGGGTTAGTGTTAGTGTACGGGTTAGGATTGGGGACGGGTTAGGTTAAGGCTTCGGGCAAGGGTTAGAATCAGGGTTAGGTTTAGTGTTAGGGTTAGGGTTAGGGGACGGCTTAGTGTACAGGTTAGCGCACGACACCGGTTTAGGATGAGCATACGTGTTAGGGTACTATTTAGTGTTAGCGTACGGGTTAGGATTAGGGGACGGGTGAGTGTAAGGCTTCGGGTAAGGGTTAGGGTTAGGGTTAGGGATAGGGTTAGAGTTAGTTTAGGGTACAGGTTAGGGTACGACAATGGTTGAGGGTGAGCGTACGTGTTAGGGTACGGTTTAGTGTTAGCGTACGGGTTAGGCTTAGGGGACGGTTGAGGGTAAGGCTTCTGGTAAGGGTTAGGGTTAGGGTTAGGGTTAGGGGACGGAGACAGGGACGGCGACGGTTTAGGGTGCAGTTTAGTGTACGACAACGGTTTAGGGTGAGCGTACGTGTTAGGGTACGGGTTAGTGTTAGCGTACGGGTTAGGATTAGGGGACGGGTGAGAGTAAGGCTACGGGTAAGGGTTAGGTTTAGGGTTAGGGTTAGAGTTAGGGTTAGGGGATGGGGACGGTTTAGGGTACAGGTTAGGGTACGACAACGGTTTAGGGTGAGCGTACGTGTTAGGGTACGCGTTAGTGTTAGCGTACGGGTTAGGATTAGGGGAGGGGTGAGGATAAGGCTTCGGGTAAGGGTTAGGGTTAGGGTCAGGGTTAGTGTCAGGGGACGGGGACGGGGACGGTTTAGGGTACAGGTTAGGGTACGACAACGGTTTAGGGTGAGCGTACGTGTTAGGGTACGGGTTAGTGTTAGCGTACGGGTTAGGATTATGGGAGGGGTGAGGGTAAGGCTTCGGGTAAGGGCTAGGGTTAGGGTCAGGGTTAGGGTCAGGGGACGGGGACGGGGACGGTTTAGGGTACAGGTTAGGGTACGACAGCGGTTTAGGGTGAGCGTACGTGTTAGGGTACGGGTTAGTGTTAGCATACGGGTTAGGATTAGGGGACGGGTGAGGGTGAGGTTGCGGGTAAGGTTTAGGGTTAGGGTTAGGATTAGGGGACGGGGACGGTGACGGGGACGCTTTAGGGTGCAGGTAAGGTTACGACAACGGTTTAGGGTGAGTGTACGTGTTAGGGTACGGTTTAATGTTAGCGTACGGGTTAGGATTAGGGGATGGGTGAGGGTAAGGCTTCGGGTAAGGGTTAGGGTTAGGGTTAGGGGACGGGGATGGTTTAGGGTACAGGTTAGGGTACGACAACGGTTTAGGGTGAGCGTACGTGTTAGAGTACGGGTTAGTGTTAGCGTACGGGTTAGGATTAGGGGACGGGTGAGGGTAAGGTTTCAGGTAAGGTTTAGGTTTAGGGTTAGGGTTAGGGGACGGGGACGGTGACGGGGACGCTTTAGGGTGCAGGTTAGGTTACGACAACGGTTTAGGGTGAGTGTACGTGTTAGGGTACGGTGTAGTGTTATTGTACGGGTTAGGATTAGGGGACGGGTGAGGGTAAGGCTTCGGGTAAGGGTTAGGGTTAGGGTTAGGGTTAGGGGACGGGGACGGTTTAGGGTACAGGTTAGGGTACGACAACGGTTTAGGGTGAGCGTACGTGTTAGGGTACGGGTTAGTGTTAGCGTACGGGTTAGGACTAGGGGACGGGTGAGGGTAAGGCTTCGGGTAAGGGTTCGGGTTAGGGTAAGGTTTAGGGTTAGCGGACGGGGACGGGGACGGTTTAGGGTACAGGTTAGTGTACGACAACGGTTTAGGGTGAGCGTACGTGTTAGCGTACGTGTTAGTGTTAGCGTACGGGTTAGGATTAGGGGACGGGTTAGGGTAAGGCTTCGGGTAAGGGTTAGGGTTAGTGTTAGGGTGAGGGTTAGGGTTAGGGGACGGGGACGGTTTAGGGTACAGGTTAGGTAAAGACAACGGTTTGGGGTGAGCGTAAGTGTTAGGGTACGGGTTAATGTTAGCGTACGGGTTAGGATTAGTGGACGGGTGAGGGTAAGGCGTCGGGTAAGGGTTAGGGTTTGGGTTAGGGTTAGGGTTAGGGTTAGGTTTAGGGGACGGGGACGGTTTAGGGTACAGGTTAGGGTACGACAACGGTTTAGGGTAAGCGTACGTGTTTGGGTACGTTTTAGTGTTAGCGTACGGGTTAGGATTAGGGGACGGGTGAGGGTAAGGCTTCGGGTAAGGTTTAGGTTTAGGGTTAGGGGACGGAGACGGGGACGGGGACGGTTTAGGGTACAGGTTAGTGTACGACAACGGTTTAGTGGGAGCGTACATGTTAGGGTACGGGTTAGTGTTAGCGTACGGGTAAGGATTAGGGGACGGGTGAGGGTAAGGCTTCGGGTAAGGGTTAGGGTTAGGGTTAGGGTTAGGGTTAGGGGACGGGGACTGGGACGGGGACGGTTTAGGGTAAAGGTTAGCGTACGACAACGGTTTAGGGTGAGCGTGTGTGTTAGGGTAGGGGTTAGTGTTAGCGTACGTATTAGGTTTAGGGGACGTGTGAGGGTAAGGCTTCGGGTAAGGGTTAGGGTTAGGGTTAGTGTTAGGGTTAGGGGACGGGGACGGTTTAGGGTACAGGTTAGGGTACGACAAAGGTTTAGGGTGAGCGTACGTGTTAGGGTACGGGTTAGTGTTAGCGTACGGGTTAGGATTAGTGGACGTGTGAGGGTAAGGCTTCGGGTAAGGGTTAGGGTTAGAGTTAGGGTTAGGGTTAGGGTTAGGGGACGGGGACGGTTTAGGGTGCAGGTTAGGGTACGACAACTGTTTAGGGTGAGCGTACTTGTTAGGTACGGTTTAGTGTTAGCGTACGGGTTAGGATTAGGGGACGGGTGAGGGTAAGGCTTCGGGTAAGGGTTAGGGTTATGGTTAGGGTTAGGGGACGGGGACGTGGACGGTGACGGTTTAGGGTACAGGTTAGGGTACGACAACGGTTTAGGGTGAGCGTACGTGTTAGGGTACGGGTTCGTGTTAGCGTACGGGTAAGGATTAGTGGACGGGTGAGGGTAAGGCTTCGGGTAAGGGTTAGGGTTAGGGTTAGGGTTAGGGTTAGGGTTAGGGGACGGGGACGGTTTAGGGTACAGGTTAGTGTGTGACAACGGTTTAGGGTGAGCGTACGTGTTAGGGTATGGGTTAGTGTTAGCGTACGGGTTAGGATTAGGGGACGGGTGAGGGTAAGGCTTCGGGTAAGGGTTAGGTTTAGGATTAGGGTTAGGGTTAGGGTTAGGGGATGGGCACGGTTTAGGGTACAGTTTAGGGTACGACAATGGTTTAGGGTGAGCGTACGTGTTAGGGTACGGGTTAGTGTTAGCGTACGGGTTAGGATTAGGGGACGGGTTAGGGTAAGGCTTCGGGTAAGGGTTAGGATTAGGGTTAGGGTTAGGGTTAGGGGACAGGGACAGGGACGGTTTAGGGTACAGGTTAGGGTACGACAACGGTTTAGGGTGAGCGTACATGTTAGGGTACGGGTTAGTGTTAGCGTACGGTTTAGGATTAGGGGACGGGTTAGGGTAAGGCTTCGGGTAAGGGTTAGTGTTAGGGTTAGGGTTAGGGTTAGGGTACGGGGACGGGTTAGGGTACAGGTTAGGGTACGACAACGGTTTAGGGTGAGCGTACGTGTTAGGGTACGGATTAGTGTGAGCGTACAGGTTAGGATTAGGTGACGGGTGAAGGTAAGGCTTTGGGTAAGGGTTAGGGTTAGGGTTAGGGGACGGGGATGGGGACAGGGACGGGGACGGTTTAGGGTACAGGTTAGTGTACGACAATGGTTTAGGGTGAGCGTACGTGTTAGTGTACGGGTTAGTGTTAGCGTACGGGTTAGGATTAGGGGACGGGTGAGGGTAAGGCTTCGGGTAAGGGTTAGGGTTAGTGTTAGGGTTAGGGTTAGGGTTAGGGGATGGGGACGGATTAGGGTACAGTTTAGGGTACGACAACTGTTTAGGGTGAGCGTACTTGTTAGGTACGGTTTAGTGTTAGCGTACGGGTTAGGATTAGGGGACGGGTGAGGGTAAGGCTTCGGGTAAGGTTTAGGGTTAGGGTTAGGGGATGGGGACGGTTTAGGGTACAGGTTAGGGTACGACAACGGTTTAGGGTGAGCGTACGTGTTAGGGTACGGGTTAGTGTTAGCGTACGGGTTAGGATTAGGGGACGGGTGAGGGTAAGGCTTCGGGTAACGGTTAGGGTTAGGGTTAGCTTTAGGGTTAGGGTTAGGGCACATGGACGGTTTAGGGTACAGGTTAGGGTACGACAACGGTTTAGGGTGAGCGTACGTGTTAGGGTACGGGTTAGTGTTAGCGTACGGGTTAGGATTAGGGGACGGGTGAGGGTAAGGCTTCGGGTAAGGGTTAGGGTTAGGGTTAGGGTTAGGGTTAGGGGTCGGGGACGGTATAGGGTACAGGTTAGGGTACAACAACGGTTTAAGGTGAGCATACATGTTAGGGTATGGGTTAGTGTTAGCGTACGGGTTAGGATTAGGGGACGGGTTAGGATAAGGCTTTGGGTAAGGGTTAGGGTTAGGGTTAGGGTTAGGTTTAGGGGACGGGGACGGTTTAGGGTAGAGTTTAAGGTATGACAATGTTTTAGGGTGAGTGTACGTGTTAGGGTACAGTTTAGTGTTAGCGTACGGGTTAGGATTAGTGGTCGGGTTAGTGTAAGGCTTCGGGTAAGGGTTAGTGATAGGGTTAGGGTTCGGGTTAGGGTTAGGGGACGGGGACGGCTTAGGGTACCGGTTAGTTTACGACAACAGTTTAGGGTGAGCGTACGTGATAGCGTACGGGTTAGGATTGGTGTCGGGTTAGGGTAAGGCTTCGGGTGAGGGTTAGGGTTAGGGTTAGGGTTAGGGTTAGGGTTAGGGGACTGGGACGGTTTAGGGCACAGGTTAGCGTACAACAACGGTTTACTGTGAGCGTACGTGTTAGGGTACGGGTTAGTGTTAGCGTATGGGTTAGGATTAGGGGACGGGTGAGTGTAACGCTTCGGGTAAGGGTTAGGGTTAGGGTTAGGGATAGGGTTAGGGTTAGGGGACGGGGACGGTTTAGGGTACAGGTTAGGGTACGACAACGTTTTAATGTGAGCGTACATGTTAGGGTACGGGTTAGTGTTAGCGTACGGGTTAGGATTAGGGGACGGGTGAGGGTAAGGCTTCGGGTAAAGGTTAGGGTTAGGGTTAGGGTTAGGGTTAGGGTTAGGGGACGGGGACAGTTTAGGGTACAGGTTAGGGTACGACAACAGTTTAGGGTGAGCGTACGTGTTCGGGTACGGGTTAGTGTTAGCGTACGTGTTAGGATTAGGGGACGGGTGAGGGTAAGGCTTCGGGTAAGGGTTAGGGTTAGGGTTAGGGTTAGGGTTAGGGGACGGGGACGGGGACGGTTTAGTGTACAGTTTAGGGTACGACAACGGTTTAGGGTGAGCGTACGTGTTAGGGTACGGTTTAGTGTTAGCGTACGGGTGACGATTCGGGGAAGGGTGAGGGTAAGGCTTCAGGTAAGGGTTAGGGTTAGGGTTAGGGTTAGGGGACGGGGACGGGTACGGGGACGGTTTAGGGTACAGTTTAGGGTTCGACAACGGTTTAGGGTGAGCGTACGTGTTAGGGTACGGGTTAGTGTTAGCGTACGGGTTAGGATTAGGGGACGGGTGAGAGGAAGGCTTCGGGTAAGGGTTAGGGTTAGGTTTAGGGTTAGGGTTAGGGTTAGGGGACGGGGACGGTTTAGGGTACAGGTTAGGGTACGACAACGGTTTAGGGTGAGCGTATGTGTTAGGGTACGGGTTAGTGTTAGCGTACGGGTTAGGATTAGGGGACGGGTGAGGATACGGCTTCGGGTAAGGGTTAGGGTTAGGGGACGGGGACGGGGACGGTTTAGGGTACAGGTTAGGGTACGACAAAGGTTTAGGGTGAGCGTACGTGTTAGGGTACGGTTTAGTGTTAGCGTATGGGTTAGGATTAGGGGAGGGGTGAGGGTAAGGCTTCGGGTAAGGGTTAGTGTTAGGGTTAGGGTTAGGGTAGGGGACGTGCACGGGGACGGTTTAGGGTACAGGTTAGTGTACGACAACGGTTTAGGTTGAGCGTACGTGTTAGGGTACGGGTTAGTGTTAGCATACGGGTTAGGATTAGGGGACGGGTGAGGGTAAGGCTTCGGGTAAGGTTTAGGGTTAGGGTTAGGGTTAGGTGATGGGGACGGTGACGGGAACGCTTTAGGGTACAGGTTAGGTTACGACAACGGTTTAGGGTGAGCGTACGTGTTAGGGTAGGGGTTAGTGTTAGCGTACGTGTCAGGATTAGGGGATGGGTGAGGGTAAGGCTTCGGGTAAGGGTTAGGGTTAGGGTTAGGGTTAGGGTTAGGTTTAGGGGACGGGGACGGTTTACGGTACAGGTTAGGGTACGACAACGTTTTAGGGTGAGCGTACGTGTTAGGGTAAGGGTTAGTGTTAGCGTACGGGTTAGGATTAGGGGACGGGTGAGGGTAAGGCTTCGGGTAAGGGTTAGGGTTAGTGTTAGGGTTAGGGTTAGGGTTAGGGGACGGGGACGGTTTAGGGTACAGGTTAGGGTACGACAACTGTTTAGGGTGAGCGTACTTGTTAGGTACGGTTTAGTGTTAGCGAACGGGTTAGGATTAGGGGACGGGTGAGGGTAAGGCTTCGGGTAAGGGTTAGGGTTATGGTTAGGGTTAGGGGACGGGGACGTGGGCGGGGACGGTTTAGGGTACAGGTTAGCGTACGACAACGGTTTAGGGTGAGCGTACGTGTTCGGGTACGGGTTCGTGTTAGCGTACGGGTAAGGATTAGTGGACGGGTGAGGGTAAGGCTTCGGGTAAGGGTTAGGGTTAGGGTTAGGTTTAGGGTTAGGGTTAGGGGACGGGGACGGTTTAGGGTACAGGTTAGTGTGCGACAACGGTTTAGGGTGAGCGTACGTGTTAGGGTACGGGTTAGTGTTAGCGTACGGGTTAGGATTAGGGGACGGGTGAGGGTAAGGCTTCGGGTAAGTGTTATGTTTAAGGTTAGGGTTAGGGTTAGGGGATGGGCACGGTTTAGGGTACAGTTTAGGGTACGACAGTGGTTTAGGGTGAGCGTACGTGTTAGGGTACGGGTTAGTGTTAGCGTACGGGTTAGGATTAGGGGACGGGTGAGGGTAAGGCTTCGGGTAAGGGTTAGGGTTAGTGTTAGGGTTAGGGTTAAGGTTAGGGGACGGGGACGGTTTAGGGTACAGCTTAGGGTACGACAACTGTTTAGGGTGAGCGTACTTGTTAGGTACGGTTTAGTGTTAGCGTACGGGTTAGGATTAGGGGACGGGTGAGGGTAAGGCTTCGGGTAAGGGTTAGGGTTATGGTTAGGGTTAGGGACGGGAACGTGGACGGGGACGGTTTAGGGTACAGGTTAGGGTACGACAACGGTTTAGGGTGAGCGTACGTGTTAGGGTACGGGTTCGTGTTAGCGTACGGGTAAGGATTAGTGGACGGGTGACGGTAAGGCTTCGGGTAAGAGTTAGGGTTAGGGTTAGGGTTAGGGTTAGGGGACGGGGACGGTTTAGCGTACAGGTTAGTGTGCGATAATGGTTTAGGTGAGCGTACGTGTTAGGGTACGGGTCAGTGTTAGCGTACGGGTTAGGATTAGGGGACGGGTGAGTGTAAGGCTTCGGGTAAGGGTTAGGTTTAGGATTAGGGTTAGGGTTAGGGTTAGGGGATGGGCACGGTTTAGGGTACAGTTTAGGGTATTACAATGGTTTAGGGTGAGCGTACGTGTTAGGGTACTGGTTAGTGTTAGCGTACGGGCTAGGATTAGGGGACGGGTTAGGGTAAGGCTTCGGGTAAGGGTTAGGGTTAGGGTTAGGGTTAGGGTTAGGGGACAGGGACAGGGACGGTTTAGGGTACAGGTTAGGGTACGACAACGGTTTAGGGTGAGCGTACATGTTAGGGTTCGGGTTAGTGTTAGCGTACGGGTTAGGATTAGGGGACGGGTTAGGGTAAGGCTTCGGGTAAGGGTTAGTGTTAGGGTTAGGGTTAGGGTTAGGGTACGGGGACGGTTTAGGGTACAGGTTAGGGTACGACAACGGTTTAGGGTGAGTGTACGTGTTAGGGTACGGATTAGTGTTAGCGTACAGGTTAGGATTAGGTGACGGGTGAAGGTAAGGCTTCGGGTAAGGGTTAGGGTTAGGGTTAGGGGATGGTGACGGGGACAGGGACGGGGACGGTTTAGGGTACAGGTTAGTGTACGACAACGGTTTAGGGTGAGCGTACGTGTTAGTGTACGGTTTAGTGTTAGCGTACGGGTTAGGATTAGGTGAGATGTGAGGGTAAGGCTTCAGGTAAGGGTTAGGGTTAGGGTTAGGGTTAGGGTTAGGGGACGGGAACGGTTTAGGGTACAGGTTAGGGTACGACAACGGTTTAGGGTGAGCGTACGTGTTAGGGTACGGGTTAGTGTTAGCGTACGGGTTAGGATTAGGGGACGGGTGTGGGTAAGGCTTCAGGTAAGGGTTAGGGTTAGGGTTCGGGTTAGGGGACGGGGACGGGAACCGTTTAGGCTACAGGTTAGGGTACGGCAACAGTTTAGGGTGAGCGTACGTGTTAGGGTTAGGGGACGGGTGAGGGTAAGGGTTCGGGTAAGGGTTAGGGTTAGGGTTAGGGCACAGGGACGGTTTAGGGTACAGGTTAGGGAACGACAACGGTTTAGGGTGAGCGTACGTGTTAGGGTACGGGTTAGTGTTAGCGTACGGGTAAGGATTAGGGGACGGGTGAGGGTAAGGCTTCGGGTAAGGGTTAGGGTTAGGGTTAGGGTTAGGGTTAGGGGACGGGGACTGGGACGGGGACAGTTTAGGGTACAGGTTAGCGTACGACAACGGTTTAGGGTGAGCGTATGTGTTAGGGTAGGGGTTAGGGTTAGGGTTAGGGGACGGGGACGGGGACGGTTTAGGCTACAGGTTAGGGTACGACAACGGTTTAGGGTGAGCGTACGTGTTAGGGTACGTGTTAGTGTTAGCGTACGGGTTAGGATTAGAGGACGGGTGAGGGTAAGGCTTCGGGTAAGGTTTAGGGTTAGGGTTAGGGTTAGGGGACGGGGACGGGGACGGGGACGGTTTAGGGTACAGGTTAGCATACGACAACAGTTTAGGGTGAGCGTATGTGTTAGGGTACGGGTTAGTGTTAGCGTACGGGTTAGGATTAGGGGACGGGTGAGGGTAAGGCTTCGGGTAAGGGTTAGGGTTAGGGTTAGGGGACGGGGACGGGGACCGTTTAGTGTACAGTTTAGGGTACGACAACGATTTAGGGTGAGCGTACGTGTTAGGGTACGGTTTAGTGTTAGCGTACGGGTTACGATTCGGGGAAGGGTGAGGGTAAGGCTTCAGGTAAGGGTTAGGGTTAGGGTTAGGGTTAGGGGACGGGGACGGTTGAGGGTACATGTTAGGGTACGAAAACGGTTTAGGGTGAGCGTACGTGTTAGGGTACGGGTTAGTGTTAGCGTACGGGTTAGGATTAGGGGACGGGTGAGGATAAGGCTTCGGGTAAGGGTTAGGGGACGGGGACGGGGACGGGGACGGTTTAGGGTACAGGTTAGCGTACGACAACAGTTTAGGGTGAGCGTATGTGTTAGGGTACGTGTTAGTGTTAGCGTACGGGTTAGGATTAGGGGACGTGTGAGGGTAAGGCTTCGGGTAAGGGTTAGGGTTAGGTTTAGGGGACGGGGACGGTTTAGGGTACAGGTTAGGGTATGACAACGGTTTAGGGTGAGCGTACGTGTTAGGGTACGGGTTAGTGTTAGCGTACGTGTTAGGATTAGCGGACGGGTGAGGGTAAGGCTTCGGGTAAGGGTTAGGATTAGTGTTAGGGTTAGGGTTAGGGTTAGGGGACAGGGACAGGGACGGTTTAGGGTACAGGATAGGGTACGACAATGGTTTAGGGTGAGCGTACATGTTAGGGTACGGGTTAGTGTTAGCGTACGGGTTAGTATTAGGGGACGGGTTAGGGTAAGGCCTCGGGTAAGGGTTAGTGTTAGGGTTAGGGTTAGTGTTAGGGTACGGGGACGGTTTAGGGTACAGGTTAGGGTACGACAATGGTTTAGGGTGAGCGTACGTGTTAGGGTACGGATTAGTGTTAGCGTACAGGTTAGGAGTAGGTGACAGGTGAGGGTAAGGCTTCGGGTAAACGTTAGGGTTAGGGTTAGGGGACGGGGACGGGGACAGGGACGGGGACGTTTTAGGGTACAGGTTAGTGTACGACAACGGTTTAGGGTGAGCGTACGTGTTAGGGTACGGGTTAGTGTTAGCGTACGGGTTAGGATTAGGTGACAGGTGAGGGTAAGGCTTCGGGTAAGGGTTAGGGTTAGGATTAGGGTTAGGATTAGGGTTAGGGGACGGGGACGGTTTAGGGTACATGTTAGGGTACGACATGGTTTAGGGTGAGCGTACGTGTTAGGGTACGGGTTAGTGTTAGCGTACAGGGTAGGATTAGGAGACGGGTGAGGGTATGGCTTCGGGTAAGGGTTAGGGTTAGGGTTAGGGTTAGGGTTAGGGGACGGGGACGGGGACGGTTTAGGGTACAGGTTAGGGTACGACAACGGTTTAGGGTGAGCGTACTTGTTAGGGTATGGTTTAGTGTTAGCGTACGGGTTAGGATTAGGGGACTGGTGAGGGTAAGGCTTCGGGTAAGGGTTATTGTTATGGTTAGGGTTAGGTTTAGGGGACGGGGACGGGGACGGTTTAGGGTACAGGTTAGGGTACGACAACGGTTTAGGGTGAGCGTACGTGGTAGGGTACGGGTTCGTGTTAGCGTACGGGTAAGGATTAGGGGACGGGTGAGGGTAAGGCTTCGGGTAAGGGTTAGGGTTAGGGTTAGGGTTAGGGTTAGGGGACGGGGACGGTTTAGGGTACAGGTTAGGGTACGACAACGGTTTAGGGTGATCGTACGTGTTAGGGTACGGGTTAGTGTTAGCGTACGGGTTAGGATTAGGGGACGGGTGTGCGTAAGGCTTCGGGTAAGGGTTAGGGTTAGGGTTAGGGCACGGGGACGGGAACAGTTTAGGGTACAGGTTAGGGTACGGCAACAGTTTAGGGTGAGCGTACGTGTTAGGGTACGGATTGGTGTTAGCGTAAGGGTTAGGATTAGGTGACGGGTGAGGGTAAGGCTTCGGGTAAGGGTTAGGGTTAGGGTTAGGGTTAGGGGGCGGGGACGGGGACAGTTTAGGGTACAGGTTAGTGTACGACAACGGTTTACGGTGTGCGCACGTGTTAGGGTACGGGTTAGTGTTAGCGTACGGGTTAGGATTAGGGGACGGGTGCGGGTAAGGCTTCGGGTAAGGGTTAGGTTGAGGATTAGGGTTAGGTTTAGTGTTAGGGGATGGGGACGGTTTAGGGTACAGGTTAGGGTACGACAACGGTTTAGGGTGAGCGTACGTGTTAGGGTACGGGTTAGTGTTAGCGTACGGGTTAGGATTAGGGGACGGGTGAGGGTAAGGCTTCGGGTAAGGGTTAGGGTTAGCGTTAGGGTTAGGGTTTGGGTTTGGGTTAGGGGACGGGGACGGTTTAGGGTACAACAACGGTTTAGGGTGAGCATACGTGTTAGGGTATGGGTTAGTGTTAGCGTACGGGTTAGGATTAGGGGATGGGTTAGGATAAGGCTTTGGGTAAGGGTTAGGGTTAGGGTTAGGTTTAGGGGACGGGGACGGTTTAGGGTAGAGTTTAAGGTATGACAAAGTTTTAGGGTGAGTGTACGTGTTAGGGTACAGTTTAGTGTTAGCGTACGGGTTAGGATTAGTGGACAGGTTAGTGTAAGGCTTCGGGTAAGTGTTAGTGATAGGGTTAGGGTTCGGGTTAGGGTTAGGGGACGGGGACGGCTTAGGGTACAGGTTAGTTTACGACAACAGTTTAGGGTGAGCGTACGTGATAGCGTACGGGTTAGGATTGGTGACGGGTTAGGGTAAGGCTTCGGGTGAGGGTTAGGGTTAGGGTTAGGGTTAGGGTTAGGGTTAGGGGACGGGGACGGTTTAGGGTACAGGTTAGGGTAGGACAACGGTTTAGGGTGAGCGTACGTGTTAAGGCATTTGTTAGTGTTAGCGTACGGGTTAGGATTAGGGGACGGGTAAGAGTAAGGCTTCGGGTAAGTGTTAGGGTTAGGGTTAGGGTTAGGGTTAGGGGACAGGGACAGGGAAGGTTTAGGGTACACGTTAGTGTACGACAACGGTTTAGGGTGAGCGTACATGTTATGGTACGTGTTAGTGTTAGCGTACGGGTTAGGATTAGGAGACGGGTGAGGGTATGGCTTCGGGTAAGGGTTAGGGTTAGGGTTAGGGTTAGGTTTAGGGGACGGGGACGGTTTAGGGTACAGGTTAGGGTACGACAACGGTTTCGGGTGAGCGTATGAGTTAGGGTACATGTTAGTGTTAGCGTACAGGTTAGGATTAGGGGACGGGTGAGGGTAAGACTTCGGGTAAGGGTTAGGGTTACGGTTAGTGTTAGGGGACGGGGACGGGGACGGTTTAGGCTCCAGGTTAGGGTACGACAACGGTTTAGGTTGAGCGTACGTGTTAGGGTACGTGTTAGTGTTAGCGTACGGGTTAGGATTAGGGGACGGGTGAGGGTAAGGCTTGGGGTAAGGTTTAGGGTTAGGGTTAGGGTTAGGGTTAGGGGACGGGGACGGGGACGGGAACGGTTTAGGGTACAGGTTAGCGTACGACAACAGTTTAGGGTGAGCGTATGTGTTAGGGTACGGGTTAGTGTTAGCGTACGGGGTAGGATTAGGGGACGGGTGAGGATAAGGCTTCGGGTAAGGGTTAGGGGTAGGGTTAGGGTTGGGGGGACGGGGACGGGGACGGTTTAGGGTACAGGTTAGGGTACGACAACGGTTTAGGGTGAGCATACGTTTTAGGGTACGGGTTAGTGTTAGCGTACGGGTTAGGATTAGGGGACGGGTGAGGGAAAGGCTTCGGGCAAGGTTTAGGGTTATGGTTAGGGTTAGGGGATGGAAACGGGGACGGGGACGCTTTAGGGTACAGGTTAGGTTACGACAACGGTTTAGGGTGAGAGTACGTGTTAGGGTTCGGGTTAGTGTTAGCGTACGGGTTAGGATTAGGGGACGTGTGAGGGTTAGGATTCGGGGAAGTGTTAGGGTTTGGGTTAGGGTTAGGGTTAGGGGATGGGGACGGAGACGGTTTAGGGTACAGGTTAGGGTACGACAACGGTTTAGGGTGAGCATACGTGTTAGGGTAGGGTTAGTGTTAGCGTCCGTGTTAGGATTAGGGGACGGGTGAGGGTAAGGCTTCGGGTAAGGTTTAGGGTTATGGTTAGGGTTAGGGTTAGGGTTAGGGTTAGGGGACGGGGACGGTTTAGGGTACAGGTTAGCGTACGACAACGGTTTAGGGTGAACGTATGTGTTAGGGTACGGTTTAGTGTTAGCGTACGGGTTAGGATTAGGGGACGGGTGAGGGTAAGGCTTCGGGTAAGGGTTAGGGTTAGGTTTAGGGTTAGGGGACAGGGACGGGGACGCGGACGGTTTAGGGTAAAGGTTAGGGTACGACAACGGTTTAAGGTGAGCGTACATGTTAGGGTACGGGTTAGTGTTAGCATAACGGTTAGGATTAGGGGACTGGTTAGGGTAAGGCTTCGGGTAAGGTTTAGGGTTAGTGTTAGGGTTAGGGGACGGGGACGGTTTAGGGTACAGGTTAGGGTACGACAATGGTTTAGGGTGAGCGTACGTGTTAGTGTACGGGTTAGTGTTAGCGCACGGGTTAGGATTAGGGGACGGGTGAGGGTAAGGCTTCGGGTAAGGGTTAGGGTTAGTGTTAGGGTTAGGGTTAGGGTTAGGGGACGGGGACGGTTTAGGGTACAGATTAGGGTACGACAACTGTTTAGTGTGAGCGTACTTGTTAGGTACGGTTTAGTGTTAGCGTACGGGTTAGGATTAGGGGACGGGTGAGGGTAAGGCTTCGGGTAAGGGTTAGGGTTAGGGTTAGGGTACGGGGACGGTTTAGGGTACAGGTTAGGGAACGACAACGGTTTAGGGTGAGCGTACGTGTTAGGCTACAGGTTAGTGTTAGCGTACGGGTAAGGATTAGGGGACGGGTGAGGTTAAGGCTTCGGGTAAGGGTTAGGGTTAGGGTTAGGGTTAGGGTTAGGGGACGGGGACTGGGACGGGGACGGTTTAGGGTACAGGTTAGCGTACGACAACGGTTTACGGTGAGCGTGTGTGTTAGGGTAGGGGTTAGTGTTAGCGTACGGGTTAGGATTATTGGACGTGTGAGGGTAAGGCTTCGGGTAAGGGTTAGGGTTAGAGTTAGGGTTAGGGTTAGGGTTAGGGGACGGGGACGGTTTAGGGTGCAGGTTAGGGTACGACAACTGTTTAGGGTGAGCGTACTTGTTAGGTACGGTTTAGTGTTAGCGTACGGGTTAGGATTAGGGGACGGGTGAGGGTAAGGCTTCGGGTAAGGGTTAGGGTTATGGTTAGGGTTAGGGGACGGGGACGTGGACGGTGACGGTTTAGGGTACAGGTTAGGGTACGACAACGATTTAGGGTGAGCGTACGTGTTAGGGTACGGGTTCGTGTTAGCGTACGGGTAAGGATTAGTGGACGGGTGAGGGTAAGGCTTCGGGTAAGGGTTAGGGTTAGGGTTAGGGTTAGGGTTAGGGGACGGGGACGGTTTAGGGTACAGGTTAGTGTGTGACAACGGTTTAGGGTGAGCGTACGTGTTAGGGTATGGGTTAGTGTTAGCGTACGGGTTAGGATTAGGGGATGGGTGAGGGTAAGGCTTCGGGTAAGGGTTAGGTTTAGGATTAGGGTTAGGGTTAGGGTTAGGGGATGGGCACGGTTTAGGGTACAGTTTAGGGTACGACAATGGTTTAGGGTGAGCGTACGTGTTAGGGTACGGGTTAGTGTTAGCGTACGGGTTAGGATTAGGGGACGGGTTAGGGTAAGGCTTCGGGTAAGGGTTAGGATTAGGGTTAGGGTTAGGGTTAGGGGACAGGGACAGGGACGGTTTAGGGTACAGGTTAGGGTACGACAACGGTTTAGGGTGAGCGTACATGTTAGGGTACGGGTTAGTGTTAGCGTACGGTTTAGGATTAGGGGACGGGTTAGGGTAAGGCTTCGGGTAAGGGTTAGTGTTAGGGTTAGGGTTAGGGTTAGGGTACGGGGACGGGTTAGGGTACAGGTTACGGTACGACAACGGTTTAGGGTGAGCGTACGTGTTAGGGTACGGATTAGTGTGAGCGTACAGGTTAGGATTAGGTGACGGGTGAAGGTAAGGCTTTGGGTAAGGGTTAGGGTTAGGGTTAGGGGACGGGGATGGGGACAGGGACGGGGACGGTTTAGGGTACAGGTTAGTGTACGACAATGGTTTAGGGTGAGCGTACGTGTTAGTGTACGGGTTAGTGTTAGCGTACGGGTTAGGATTAGGGGACGGGTGAGGGTAAGGCTTCGGGTAAGGGTTAGGGTTAGTGTTAGGGTTAGGGTTAGGGTTAGGGGATGGGGACGGATTAGGGTACAGTTTAGGGTACGACAACTGTTTAGGGTGAGCGTACTTGTTAGGTACGGTTTAGTGTTAGCGTACGGGTTAGGATTAGGGGACGGGTGAGGGTAAGGCTTCGGGTAAGGTTTAGGGTTAGGGTTAGGGGATGGGGACGGTTTAGGGTACAGGTTAGGGTACGACAACGGTTTAGGGTGAGCGTACGTGTTAGGGTACGGGTTAGTGTTAGCGTACGGGTTAGGATTAGGGGACGGGTGAGGGTAAGGCTTCGGGTAACGGTTAGGGTTAGGGTTAGCCTTAGGGTTAGGGTTAGGGCACATGGACGGTTTAGGGTACAGGTTAGGGTACGACAACGGTTTAGGGTGAGCGTACGTGTTAGGGTACGGGTTAGTGTTAGCGTACGGGTTAGGATTAGGGGACGGGTGAGGGTAAGGCTTCGGGTAAGGGTTAGGGTTAGGGTTAGGGTTAGGGTTAGGGGTCGGGGACGGTATAGTGTACAGGTTAGGGTACAACAACGGTTTAAGGTGAGCATACATGTTAGGGTATGGGTTAGTGTTAGCGTACGGGTTAGGATTAGGGGACGGGTTAGGATAAGGCTTTGGGTAAGGGTTAGGGTTAGGGTTAGGGTTAGGTTTAGGGGACGGGGACGGTTTAGGGTAGAGTTTAAGGTATGACAAAGTTTTAGGGTGAGTGTACGTGTTAGGGTACAGTTTAGTGTTAGCGTACGGGTTAGGATTAGTGGTCGGGTTAGTGTAAGGCTTCGGGTAAGGGTTAGTGATAGGGTTAGGGTTCGGGTTAGGGTTAGGGGACGGGGACCGCTTAGGGTACCGGTTAGTTTACGACAACACTTTAGGGTGAGCGTACGTGATAGCGTACGGGTTAGGATTGGTGACGGGTTAGGGTAAGGCTTCGGGTGAGGGTTAGGGTTAGGGTTAGGGTTAGGGTTAGGGTTAGGGGACGGGGACGGTTTAGCGTACAGGTTAGGGTAGGACAACGGTTTAGGGTGAGCGTACGTGTTAGGGCATTTGTTAGTGTTAGCGTACGGGTTAGGATTAGGGGAAGTGTAAGAGTAAGGCTTCGGGTAAGGGTTAGGGTTGGGGTTAGGGTTAGGGTTAGGGGACAGGGACAGGGAAGGTTTAGGGTGCACGTTAGTGTACGACAACGGTTTAGGGTGAGCGTACATGTTATGGTATGTGTTAGCGTTAGCGTACGGGTTAGGATTAGGGGACGGGTTATGGTAAGGCTTCGGGTAAGGTTTAGGGTTAGGGTTAGGGTTAGGGATAGGGTACGGGGACGGTTTAGGGTACAGGTTAGGGTACGACAACGGTTTACGGTGAGCGTACGTGTTAGGGTACGGATTAGTGTTAGCGTACGGGTTAGGATTAGGTGACGTGTGAGGGTAAGGCTTCGGGTAAGGGTTAGGGTTAGGATTAGGGTTAGGGTTAGGGTTAGGAGACGGGGACGGTTTAGGGTACAGGTTAGGGTACGACATGGTTTAGGGTGAGCGTCCGTGTTAGGGTACGGGTTAGTGTTAGCGTACGGGGTAGGATAAGGAGACGGGTGAGGGTATGGCTTCGGGTAAGGGTTAGGGTTAGGGTTAGGTTTAGGGGACGGGGACGGTTTAGGGTACAGGTTAGGGTACTACAACGGTTTCGGGTGAGCGTACTAGTTAGGGTACATGTTAGTGTTAGCGTACAGGTTAGGTTTAGGGGACGGGTGAGGGTAAGACTTCGGGTAAGGGTTAGGGTTAGGGTTAGGGTTAGGGGACGGGGACGGGGACGGTTTAGGGTACAGGTTAGGGTACGACAACGGTTTAGGGTGAGCGTACGTGTTAGGGTACGGGTTAGTGTTAGCGTACGGGTTAGGATTAGGGGACGGGTGAGGGTAAGGCTTCGGGTAAGGGTTAGGGTTAGGGTTAGGGTTAGGGTTAGGGTTAGGGGACTGGGACGGTTTAGGGCACAGGTTAGCGTACGACAACGGTTTACTGTGAGCGTACGTGTTAGGGTACGGGTTAGTGTTAGCATATGGGTTAGGATTAGGGGACGGGTGAGTGTAACGCTTCGGGTAAGGGTTAGGGTTAGGGTTAGGGTTAGGGTTAGGGTTAGGGGACGGGGACGGTTTAGGGTACAGGTTAGGGTACGACAACGTTTTAATGTGAGCGTACATGTTAGGGTACGGGTTAGTGTTAGCGTACGGGTTAGGATTAGGGGACGGGTGAGGGTAAGGCTTCGGGTAAAGGTTAGGGTTAGGGTTAGGGTTAGGGTTAGGGTTAGGGGACGGGGACAGTTTAGGGTACAGGTTAGGGTACGACAACAGTTTAGGGTGAGCGTACGTGTTAGGGTACGAGTTAGTGTTAGCGTACGGGTTAGGATTAGGTGAGGGGTGAAGGTAAGATTTCGGGTAATGTTTAGGGTTAGGGTTAGGGTTAGGGGACGGGGACGGTGACGGGGACGCTTTAAGGTACAGGTTAGGTTACGACAACGGTTTAGGGTGAGTTTACGTGTTAGGGTACGGGTTAGTGTTAGCGTACGGGTTAGGATTAGGGGACGGGTGAGGGTAAGGCTTCGGGTAAGGATTAGGGTTAGGGTTAGGGTTAGGGTTAGAGGACGGGGACGGTTTAGGGTACAGGTTAGGGTACGACAACGGTTTAGTGTGAGCGTACGTCTTATTGTATGGGTTAGTGTTAGCGTACGTGTTAGGATTAGGGGACGGGTGAGAGTAAGGCTTCGGGTAAGGGTTAGGGTTAGGGTTAGGGTTAGGGTTAGGGTTAGGGGACGGTGACGGTTGAGGGTACAGGTTAGGGTACGAAAACGGTTTAGGGTGAGCGTACGTGTTAGGGTACGGGTTAGTGTTAGCGTACGGGTTAGGATTAGGGGACGGGTGAGGATAAGGCTTCGGGTAAGGGTTAGGGTTAGGGGACGGGGACGGGGACGGTTTAGGGTACAGGTTAGGGTACGACAAAGGTTTAGGGTGAGCGTACGTGTTAGGGTACGGGTTAGTGTTAGCGTACGTGTTAGGATTAGCGGACGGGTGAGGGTAAGGCTTCGGGTAAGGGTTAGGATTAGTGTTAGGGTTAGGGTTAGGGTTAGGGGACAGGGACAGGGACGGTTTAGGGTACAGGATAGGGTACGACAACGGTTTAGGGTGAGCGTACATGTTAGGGTACGGGTTAGTGTTAGCGTACGGGTTAGGATTAGGGGACGGGTTAGGGTAAGGCCTCGGGTAAGGGTTAGTGTTAGGGTTAGGGTTAGTGTTAGGGTACGGGGACGGTTTAGGGTACAGGTTAGGGTACGACAATGGTTTAGGGTGAGCGTACGTGTTAGGGTACGGATTAGTGTTAGCGTACAGGTTAGGAGTAGGTGACAGGTGAGGGTAAGGCTTCGGGTAAAGGTTAGGGTTAGGGTTAGGGGACGGGGACGGGGACAGGGACGGGGACGTTTTAGGGTACAGGTTAGTGTACGACAACGGTTTAGGGTGAGCGTACGTGTTAGGGTACGGGTTAGTGTTAGCGTACGGGTTAGGATTAGGTGACAGGTGAGGGTAAGGCTTCGGGTAAGGGTTAGGGTTAGGATTAGGGTTAGGATTAGGGTTAGGGGACGGGGACGGTTTAGGGTACATGTTAGGGTACGACATGGTTTAGGGTGAGCGTACGTGTTAGGGTACGGGTTAGTGTTAGCGTACAGGGTAGGAGTAGGAGACGGGTGAGGGTATGGCTTCGGGTAAGGGTTAGGGTTAGGGTTAGGGTTAGGGTTAGGGGACGGGGACGGGGACGGTTTAGGGTACAGGTTAGGGTACGACAACGGTTTAGGGTGAGCATACGTTTTAGCGTACGGGTTAGTGTTAGCGTACGGGTTAGGATTAGGGGACGGGTGAGGGAAAGGCTTCGGGCAAGGTTTAGGGTTATGGTTAGGGTTAGGGGATGGAAACGGGGACGGGGACGCTTTAGGGTACAGGTTAGGTTACGACAACGGTTTAGGGTGAGAGTACGTGTTAGGGTTCGGGTTAGTGTTAGCGTACGGGTTAGGATTAGGGGACGTGTGAGGGTTAGGATTCGGGGAAGTGTTAGGGTTTGGGTTAGGGTTAGGGTTAGGGGATGGGGACGGAGACGGTTTAGGGTACAGGTTAGGGTACGACAACGGTTTAGGGTGAGCATACGTGTTAGGGTAGGGTTAGTGTTAGCGTCCGTGTTAGGATTAGGGGACGGGTGAGGGTAAGGCTTCGGGTAAGGTTTAGGGTTATGGTTAGGGTTAGGGTTAGGGTTAGGGTTAGGGGACGGGGACGGTTTAGGGTACAGGTTAGCGTACGACAACGGTTTAGGGTGAACGTATGTGTTAGGGTACGGTTTAGTGTTAGCGTACGGGTTAGGATTAGGGGACGGGTGAGGGTAAGGCTTCGGGTAAGGGTTAGGGTTAGGTTTAGGGTTAGGGGACAGGGACGGGGACGCGGACGGTTTAGGGTAAAGGTTAGGGTACGACAACGGTTTAAGGTGAGCGTACATGTTAGGGTACGGGTTAGTGTTAGCGTAACGGTTAGGATTAGGGGACTGGTTAGGGTAAGGCTTCGGGTAAGGTTTAGGGTTAGGGTTAGGGTTAGGGGTCGGGGACGGTTTAGCGTACAGGTTAGGGTACGACAACGGTTTAGGGTGAGCGTACGTGTTAGGGTACGGGTTAGTGTTAGCGTACGGGTTAGGATTAGGGGACGGGTTAGGGTAAGGCTTCGGTAAGGGTTAGGAATAGGGTTAGCTTTAGGGTTAGGGTTAGGTTACGGGGAGGGTTTAAGGTACAGCTTAGTGTATGACAACAGTTTAGGGTGAGCGTACGTGTTAGCGTACGGGTTAGGATTGGTGACGGGTTAGGGTAAGGCTTCGGGTGAGGGTTAGGGTTAGGTTTAGGGTAACGGTTAGGGGACGGGGATGGTTTAGGGTACAGGTTAGGGTACGAGAACAGTTTAGTGTGAGCGTATGTGTTAGGGTACGGGTTAGTGTTAGCGTACGGGTTAGGATTAGGGGACGGGTTAGGGTAAGGCTTCGGGTTATGGGTAGGGTTAGCGTTAGGGTTAGGGTTAGGGGACGGGGACGTTTTAGGGTACAGGTTAGGGTACATCAATTGTTTAGGGTGAGCGTATGTGTTAGGGTCCGTGTTAGTTTTAGCGTACGTTTTAGGATTAGGGGACAGGTTAGGGTAAGGTTTCGCACAATGTTTAGTGTTAGGGTTACGGTTAGGGTTAGTGTTAGGGGACGAGGACGGTTTAGGGTACAGGTTAGGGTACGCAATGGTTTAGGGTGAGCGAACGTGTTAGGGTACGGTTTAGTGTTAGCGTACGGGTTCGGATTAGGGGACGGGTTAGGTAAGGCTTTGGGTAAGGGTTAGGGATAGGGTTAGGGTTAGGGTTAGGTTTATGTTTAGGGGCCGGGGATGGTTTAGGGTACAGGTTAGGGTACGGCAACGGTTTAGGGTGAGCGTAGGTGTTAGGGCATGGGTTAGTGTTAGCGCATGGGTTAGGATTAGGGGACAGGTTAGGTTAAGGCTTCGGGTAACGGTTATGGTTAGGGTTAGGCTTAGGGTTAGGGGACGGGGACTGTTTACGGTACAGGTTAGTGTACGACAACGGTTTAGTGTGAGCGTACGTGTTAGGGAACGGTTTAGGATTAGGGGACGGTTAGGTTAAGGCTTCGGTTAAGGGTTAGCGTTAGGGTTATTGTTAGGATTAGGGTTAGGGGACGGGGAGGGTTTAGGGTACAGGTTAGCGTACAACAACGTTTTAGGGTGAGCGTACGTGTTAGGGCAGGGTTTAGTGTTAGCGTACGGATTAGGATTAGTGGACGGGTTAGGGTAAGGCTTCGGGTAAGTGTTAGGGTTAGGTTTAGGGTTAGGGTTATGTTTAGGGTTAGGGGACAGGGACGGTTTAGGGTACAGGTTAGGGTACGACAACGGGTTAGGGTGAGCGTATGTGTTAGGGTACGGTTAGTGTTAGCGTACGTGTTAGGATTAGGGGACAGGTGAGGGTAAGGCTTCGGGTAAGGGTTAGGGTTAGGGTTAGGGTTAGGGTTAGGGGATGGGGACGGGGACGGTTTAGGGTACAGGTTAGTGTACGACAACGGTTTAGGGTGAGCGTATGTGTTAGGGTACGGGTTAGTGTTAGGGTACGGGTTAGGATTAGGGGACGGGTGAGGGTAAGGCTTCGGGTAAGTGTTAGGGTTAGGGTTAGGGTTAGGGTTAGGGGACGGGGACGGGGATAGTTTAGGGTACAGGTTAGGGTATGACAACGGTTTAGGGTGAGCGTACATGTTAGGGCACGGATTAGTGTTAGCGTACGGGTTAGGATTAGGGGACGGGTGAGGGTAAGGCTTCGGGTAAGGGTTAGGTTTAGGGTTAGGGTTAGGGTTAGGGGACGGGGACGGGGACGGTTTTGGGTACAGGTTAGTGTATGACAACGGTTTAGGGTGAGCGTACGTGTTAGGGTACGGGTTAGTGTTAGCGTACGGGTTAGGATTAGGGGACGTGTTAGTGTAAGGCTTCGGGTAAGGGTTAGGGATAGGGTTAGCTTTAGGGTTCGGGTTAGGTTACGGGGAGGTTTTAGGGTACAGCTTAGTGTATGACAACAGTTTAGGGTGAGCGTTCGTGATAGCGTACGGGTTAGGATTGGTGACGGGTTAGGGTAAGGCTTCGGGTGAGGGTTAGGGTTAGGTTTAGGGTTACGGTTAGGGGACGGGGATGGTTTAGGGTACAGGTTAGGGTACGAGAACGGTTTGGGGTGAGCGTACGTGTTAGGGCACGGGTTAGTTTTAGCGTCCGGGTTAGGATTAACGGACGGGTTAGGGTAAAGCTTCGGTTAAGGGTTAGAGTTAGGGTTAGGGTTAGTGTTAGGGGACAGGATGGTTTAGGGTACAGGTTAGGGTACGACATTGGTTTAGGGTGAGCGAACGTGTTAGGGTAGGGATTAGTGTTAGCGTACGGATTAGGATTAGGGGACGGGTTAGGGTAAGGCTTAAGGTAACGGTTAGGGTTATGGTTAGGGAACGGGGACGGTTTAGTGTACCGGTTAGGGTACGACAACGGTTTAGGGTGAGCATACGTGTTAGGGTACGGGTTAGTGTTAGCGTACGGGTTAGGATTAGGAGACAGTTTAGTGTAAGGCTTCGGGTAAGGGTTAGGTTTAGGGTTAGGGTTAGGTGACGGGGATGGTTTAGGGTACAGGTTAGGGTACGACAATGTTTTAGGGTGAGCGTACGTGTTAGGGTATGGGTTAGTGTTAGGGTACGGGTTAGGATAAGGGGACGGGTTAGGGTAAGGCTTCGGGTAAGGGTTAGTGTTAGGGTTAGGGTTAAGAGACGGGGACAGTTTAGGGTACAGTTTAGGGTACGACAACGTTTTAGGGTGAGCGTACGTGTTGGGGTACGTGTTAGTGTTAGCGTACGGGTTAGGTTTAGGGGACGGGTTAGTGTAAGACTTCGGGTTATGGGTAGGGTTAGGGTTAGGGTTAGGGTTAGGGGACGGGGACGTTTTAGGGTACAGGTTAGGGTACCTCAATTGTTTAGGGTGAGCGTATGTGTTAGGGTCCATGTTAGTTTTAGCGTACGTTTTAGGATTAGGGGACGGGTTAGGGTAAGGTTTCGCGCAATGTTTAGTGTTAGGGTTACGGTTAGGGTTAGGGTTAGGGGACGAGGACGGTTTAGGGTACAGGTTAGGGTACGCAATGGTTTAGGGTGAGCGAACGTGTTAGGGTACGGTTTAGAGTTAGTGTACGGGTTCGGATTAGGGGACGGGTTAGGTAAGGCTTTGGATAAGGGTTAGGTTTAGGGTTAGGGTTAGGGTTATGTTTAGGGTTAGGGGACGGGGACGGTTTAGGGTACAGGTTAGGGTACGACAACGGTTTAGGGTGAGCGTATGTGTTAGGGTACGGTTAGTGTTAGCGTACGGGTTAGGATTAGGAGACGAGTTAGGTTAAGGCTTCGGGTAACGGTTAGGGTTAGGGTTAGGGTTAGGGTTAGGGGACGGGGACTGTTTAGGGTACAGGTTAGTGTACGACAACGGTTTAGGGTGAGCGTACGTGTTAGGGTACGGTTTAGGATTAGGGGACGGGTTAGGTTAAGGCTTCGGTTTAGGGTTAGCGTTAGGGTTATTGTTAGGATTAGGGTTAGGGGACGGGGAGGGTTCAGGGTACAGGTTAGCGTACAACAACGTTTTAGGGTGAGCGTACGTGTTAGGGCAGGCATTAGTGTTAGCGTACGGATTAGGATTAGTGGACGGGTTAGGGTAAGGCTTCGGGTAAGTGTTAGGGTTAGGTTTAGGGTTAGGGTTATGTTTAGGGTTAGGGGACGGAGACGGTTTAGGGTACAGGTTAGGGTACGACAACGGTTTAGGGTGAGCGTATATGTTAGGGTATGGTTAGTGTTAGCGTACGGGTTAGGTTTAGGAGACGAGTTAGGTTAAGGCTTTGGGTAAGGGTTAGGGTTAGGGTTAGGGTTACAGTTAGGGGACGGGGACGGTTTACGGTACAGTTTAGGGTATGACAACGTTTTAGGGTGAGTGTACGTGTTAGGGTACGGTTTAGTGTTAGCGTACGGATTAGGATTAGGGGACGGTTTAGGGTAAGGCTTCGGGTAAGGGTTAGGGTTAGGTTTAAGGTTAGGGTTAGTGTTAGGAGACAGGGACGGTTTAGGGTACAGGTTAGTGTGCGACAACGGTTAAGGGTGAGCGTACGTGATAGCGTACGGATTAGGATTGTTGACGGGTTAGGGTAACGCTTTGGGTAAGGATTAGGGTTACAGTTAGGGTTATGGTTAGAGTTAGGGGACAAGGACGGTTTAGGGTACAGGTTAGTGTACAACAACGCTTTAGGGTGAGCGTACGTGTTAGGGTACAGAATAGTGTTAGCGTATGGGTTAGGATTAGGTGACGGGTGAGGGTAAGACTTCGGGTAAGGGTTAGGGTTAGGGTTAGGTTTAGGGTTAGGGGACGGGGACAGGGACGGTTTAGGGTACAGGTTAGGGTACGACAACGGTTTAGGGTGAGCGTACGTGTTAGGGTACGGGTTATTGTTAGCGTACGGGTTAGGATTAGGGGACGGGTGAGGCTAAGGCTTCGGGTAAGTGTTAGGGTTAGGATTAGGGTTAGGGATAGGGTTAGGGGACGGGGACGGTTTAGGGTACAGGTTAGGGTACGACACGGTTTAGGGTGAGCGTACGTGTTAGGGTACGGGTTAGTGTTAGCGTACGGGTTAGGTTTAGGGGACGGGTGAGGGTAAGGCTTCGGGTAAGGGTTAGGGTTAGGGTTAGGGTACGGGGACGGTTTAGGGTACAGGTTAGGGTACAACAACCGTTTAGGGTGAGCGTAGGTGTTAGGGTACGGATTAGTGTTAGCGTACGGGTTAGGATTAGGTGACGGATGAGGGTAAGGCTTCGGGTAAGGGTTA
Organism: Delphinapterus leucas; assembly: GCF_059928025.1. Lineage (NCBI taxonomy): Eukaryota > Metazoa > Chordata > Mammalia > Artiodactyla > Monodontidae > Delphinapterus > Delphinapterus leucas. The sequence continues at coordinate 19,593,395 of NW_028322234.1, forward strand.
GGTTTAAGATTAGGGTTAGGGTTAGGGTTAGGGGATGGGGACGGTTTAGGGTACAGGTTAGGGTACGACAACGGTTTAGGTTGAACGTACGTGTTAGGGTACGGTGTTAGTGTTAGCGTACGGGTTAGGATTAGGCGACGGGTGAGGGTAAGGGTTCGGGTAATGGTTAGGGTTAGGGTTAGTGTTAGGGGACGGGGACGGGGACGGGTACGGTTTAGGATACAGGTTAGGGTACGACAACGATTTAGGCTGAGCGTACGTGTTAGGGTACGGGTTAGTGTTAGCGTACGGGTTAGGATTAGGGGACGGGTGAAGGTAAGGCTTCGGGTAAGGGTTAGGGTTAGGGTTAGGGTTAGGGTTAGGGGACAGGGACGGTTAAGGGTACAGGTTAGGGTACGACAATGGTTTAGGGTGAGCGTACATGTTAGGGTACGGGTTAGTGTTAGCGTACGGGTTAGGATTAGGGGACGGGTGAGGGAAAGGCTTCGGGAAAGGTTTAGGGTTAGGGTTAGGGTTAGGGGACGGGGACGGGGATGGGGACGCTTTATGGTACAGGTTAGGTTACGACAACGGTTTAGGGTGAGCGTACGTGTTAGGGTACGGGTTAGTGTTAGCGTATGGGTTAGGATTAGGGGACAGGTGAGGGTAAGGCTTCGGGTAAGGGTTAGGGTTAGGGTTAGGGTTAAGGGACGGGGACGGGGACGGTTTAGGGTACAGGTTAGTGTACGACAACGGTTTAAGGTGAGCGTATGTGTTAGGTTACGGGTTAGTGTTAGGGTACGGGTTAGGATTAGGGGACGGGTGAGGATAAGGCTTCGGGTAAGGGTTAGGGTTAGGGTTAGGGGACGGGGACGGGGATAGTTTAGGGTACAGGTTAGGGTATGACAACGGTATAGGGTGAGCGTACATGTTAGGGTACGGATTAGTGTTAGCGTACGGGTTAGGATTAGGGGACGGGTGAGGGTAAGGCTTCGGGTAAGGGTTAGGGTTAGGGTTAGGGGACGGTGACGGTTTAAGGTACAGTTTAGTGTAGAACAATGGTTTAGTGTGAGCGTACGTGTTAGGGTACGGGTTAGTGTTATCGTACGGGTTAGGATTAGGGGACCAGTTAGGATAAGGCTTTGGGTAAGGTTTAGGATTAGGGTTAGGGTTAGGGTTAGGGTACCGGGACGGGGACGGTTTAAGGTACAGGTTACGGGACGACAGCGGTTTAGGGTGATCGTACGTGTTTGGTAACGGGTTAGTGTTAGCGTACGGGTTAGGATTATTGGACGGGTTAGGGAAAGGCTTCGGGTAAGTGTTACGTTTACGTTTAGGGTTAGCGTTAGTGTTAGGGTTAGGGTTAGGGGACGGGGACGGTTTAGGGTACAGGTTAGGGTACAACAACGGTTTAGGGTGAGCGTACGTGTTACGGTACGGGTTAGTGTTAGCGTACGGGTTAGGATTAGGGGACGGGCGAGGGTAAGGCTTCGGGTAAGGGTTAGGGTTAGGGTTTGGGTTAGGGTTAGGGGACGGGGACGGGGACAGTTTAGGGTACAGGTTAGTGTGCGACAATGGTTTAGTGTGAGCGTACGTGATAGCGTACGGGTTAGGATTGGTGACGGGTTAGGGTAAGGCTTCGTGTAAGGATTAGGGTTATAGTTAGGGTTAGGGTTAGAGTTAGGGGACGAGGACGGTTTAGGGTACAGGTTAGTGTACGACAACGATTTAGGGTGAGCGTACGTGTTAGGGTACGGTTTAGTGTTAGCGTACGGGTTAGGTTTAGGGGAAGTGTTAGTTTAAGGCTTCGTGAAAGGTTTAGGGTTAAGGTTACGGTTAGGGTTAGGGGACGGGGTCGGGGACGGTTTAGGGTACCGATTAGGGTAAGACAACGGTTTAGGGTGAGCGTACGTGTTAGGGTACGGGTTAGTGTTAGCGTACGGGTTAGGATTAAAGGACGGGTTAAGGTAAGGCTTCGGGAAAGGGTTAGGGTTAGGGTTAGGGTTAGGGTTAGGGAACGGGGACGGTTTAGGGTACAGGTTAGGGTACGACAACGGTTTAGGGTGAGCGTACGTGTTAGGGTACGGATTAATGTTAGCGTACGGGTTAGGATTAGGTGACGGGTGAGGGTAAGGCTTCGGGTAAGGGTTAGGGTTAGGGTTAGGGGACGGGGACGGGGACGGGGACGGGGACGGTTTAGGTTACAGGTTAGGGTACGACAACGGTTTAGGGTGACCGTACGTGTTAGGGTACGGGTTAGTGTTAGCGTACGGGTTAGGATTAGGGAACGGGTTAGGGTAAGGCTTTGGGTAAGGGTTAGGGTTAGGGTTAGGGTACGGGGACGGTTTAGGGTACAGGTTAGGGTACGACACGGTTTAGGGTGAGCGTACGTGTTAGGGTACGGGTTAGTGTTAGCGTACGGTTTAGGATTAGGGGACGGGTGAGGGTAAGGCTTCGGGTAAGGGTTATTGTTAGGGTTAGGGTTAGGGTTAGGGGACGGGGACGGGTACGGTTTAGGGTACAGGTTAGGGTACGACAAATGTTTAGGGTGAGCGTACGTGTTAGGGTACGGGTTAGTGTTAGCGTACGGGTTAGGATTAGGGGACGGGTGAGGGTAAGGCTTCGGGTAAGGTTTAGGGTTAGGGTTAGGATTAGGGTTAGGTTTAGGGGATGGGGACGGTTTAGGGTACAGGTTAGGGTACGACAAAGGTTTAGGGTGAGCGTACGTGTTAGGGTACAGTTTAGTGTTACCGTACGGCTTAGGATTAGGGGACGGGTGATGGTAAGGCTTTGGGTAAGGGTTAGGGTTAGGGTTAGGGTTAGGAGACGGTGACGGGGACGGGGACGGTTTAGGGTACAGGTTAGGGTACGACAACGGTTTAGGGTGAGCGTACATGTTAGGGTACGGGTTAGTGTTAGCGTACGGGTTAGGATTAGGGGACGGGTTAGGGTAAGGCTTCGGGTAAGGGTTAGGGTTAGGGTTAGGGTTAGGGTACGGGGACGGTTTAGGGTACAGGTTAGGGTACGACAAAGGTTTAGGGTGAGCGTACGTGTTAGGGTACATATTAGTGTTAGCGTACGGGTTAGGATTAGGTGACGGGTGAGGGTAAGGCTTCGGGTAAGTGTTAGGGATAGGGTTAGGGTTAGGGTTAGGGGACGGGGACGGGGACGGTTTAGGGTACAGGTTAGGGTACGACAAATGTTTAGGGTGAGCGTACGTGTTAGGGTACGGGTTAGTGTTAGCGTACGGGATAGAATTAGGGGACGGGTGAGGGTAAGGCTTCGGGTAAGGGTTAGGGTTAGGGTTAGGGTTAGGGTTAGGGTTAGGGTTAGGGGACGGAGACGGTTTAGGGTACAGGTTAGGGTACGACAACGGTTTAGGGTGAGCGTACGTGGTAGGGTACGGTTTAGTGTTAGCGTATGGGTTAGGATTAGGGGACGGGTGAGAGTAAGGCTTCGGGTAAGGGTTAGGGTTAGGGTTAGGGTTGGGGTTAGGGGACAGGGACAGGGACGGTTTAGGGTACAGGTTAGGGTACGACAACTGTTTAGGGTGAGCGTACATGTTAGGGTACGTGTTAGTGTTAGCGTACGGGTTAGGATTAGGGGACGGGTTAGGGTAAGGCTTCGGGTAAGGGTTAGGGTTAGGGTTAGGGTTAGGGTTAGGGAACGGGGACGGTTTAGTGTACAGGTTAGGGTACGACAACGGTTTAGGGTGAGCGTACGTGTTAGGGTACGGATTAGTGTTAGCGTACGGGTTAGAATTAGGTGACGGGTGAGGGTAAGGCTTCGGGTAAGGATTAGGGTTAGGATTAGGGTTAGGGGACGGGGATGGGGACGGTTTAGGGTAAAGGTTAGGGTACGACAACTGTTTAGGGTGAGCTTACTTGTTAGGGTACGGGTTAGTGTTAGCGTACGGGTTAGGATTAGGGGACGGGTGAGGGTAAGGCTTCGGGTAAGGTTTAGGGTTAGGGTTAGGGTTAGGGGACGGGGACGGGGACGCTTTAGGGTACAGGTTAGGTTACGACAACGGTTTAGGGTGAGCGTACGTGTTATTGTACGTGTTAGTGTTCGCGTACGGGTTAGGATTAGGGGACGGGTGAGGGTAAGGCTTGGGGTAAGGGTTACGGTTAGGGTTAGGGGACGGGGACGGTTTAGGGTACAGGTTAGCGTACGACAACGGTTTAGGGTGAGCGTACGTGTTAGGGTACGGGTTAGTGTGAGCGTACGGGTTAGGATTAGGGGACGGGTGAGGGTAAGGCTTCGGGTAAGGGTTAGGGTTAGGGTTAGGGTTAGGGTCAGGGTTAGGGGATGGGGACGGGGACGGTTTAGGGTACAGGTTAGCGTACGATAACGGTTTAGGGTGAGCGTATGTGTTAGGGTACGGGTTAGAGTTAGCGTACGGGTTAGGATTAGGGGACGTGTGAGGGTAAGGCTTCGGGTAAGGGTTAGGGTTAGGGTTAGGGTTAGGGTTAGGGTTAGGGGACCGGGACGGTTTAGGGTACAGGTTAGGGTACAACGGTTTAGGGTGAGCGTACGTGTTAGGGTACGGGTTAGTGTTAGCGTACGGGTTAGGATTAGGGGACGGGTGAGTGTAAGGCTTCGGGTAAGGGTTAGGGTTAGGGTTAGGGTTAGGTTTAGGGGACGGGGATGCTTTAGGGTACAGGTTAGGGTACGACAACGGTTTAGGGTGAGCGTACGTGTTAGGGTACGGGTTAGCGTTAGCATACGTGTTAGGATTAGAGAACAGGTGAGAGTAAGGCTTCAGGTAGGGATTAGGGTTAGGGTTAGGGTAGGGTTAGGGTTAGGGGACAGGGACGGTTTAGGGTACAGGTTAGGGTACGACAACGCTTTACGGTGAGCGTACGTGTTAGGGTACGGGTTAGTGTTAGCGTACGGGTTAGGATTAGGGGACGGGTGAGGATAAGTCTTCGGGTTATGGTTACGGGGCGGGGACGGGGACGGGGAAGGTTTAGGGTACAGGTTAGGGTACGACAACGGTTTAGGGTGAGCGTACGTGTTAGGGAACGGGTTAGTGTTAGCGTACGGGTTACGATTAGGGGAGGGGTGAGGGTAAGGCTTCCGGTAAGGGTTAGGGTTAGGGTTAGGGTTAGGGTAAGGGGACGGGGACGGGGACGGGTTAGGGTACAGGTTAGGGTACGACAACGGTTTAGGGTGAGTGTACGTGTTAGGGTACGGGTTAGTGTTAGCGTACGGGTTAGGATTAGGGGACGGGAGAAGGTAAGGTTTCGGGTAAGGTTTAGGGTTAGGGTTAGGGTTGGGGACGGGGACAGTGACGGGGACGCTTTAGGGTACAGGTTAGGTTACGACAATAGTTTCGGGTGAGTGTACGTGATAGGGTACGGGTTAGTGTTAGCGTACGGGTTAGGATTAGGGGACGGGTGAGGGTAAGGCTTCGGGTAAGTGTTAGGTTTAGGGTTAGGGTTAGGGTTAGGGGATGTGGATGCTTTAGGGTACAGGTTAGGGTACGACAACGGTTTAGGGTGAGCGTACGTGTTAGGGTACGGGTTACTGTTAGCGTACGGGTTAGGATTAGGGGACGGGTGAGAGTAAGGCTTCGGGTAAGGGTTGGGGTTAAGGTTAGGGTTAGGGTTAGGGGACGGGGACGGGGACGGGGACGCTTTAGGGTACAGGTTAGGTTACGACAATGGTTTAGGATGAGCGTACGTGTTAGGGTATGGGTTAGTGTTAGCGTACGGGTTAGGATTAGGAGACGGGTGAGGGTAAGGTTTCGGGTAAGGGTTAGGGTTAGGGTTAGGGTTAGGGTTAGTGTTAGGGTTAGGGTTAGGGGACGGGGACGGATTAGGGTACAGGTTAGTGTACGACAACGGGTTAGGGTGAGCGTACGTGTTAGGGTACAGGTTAGTGTTAGCGTACGGGTTAGGATTAGGGGACGGGTGAGGGTAAGGCTTCGGGAAAGGGTTAGGGTTAGGTTTAGTGGACGGGTTAGTGTAAGGCTTCGGGTAAGGCTTAGTGATAGGGTTAGGTTTCGGGTTAGGGTTAGGGGCCGGGGACGGCTTAGGGTACAGGTTAGTGTACGACAACAGTTTAGGTTAAGCGTACGTGATAGCGTACGGGTTAGGATTGGTGACGGGTTAGGGTAAGGCTTCGGGTGAGGGTTAGGGTTAGGGTTAGGGTTAGGGTTAGGGGACGGGGACGGATTAGGGTACAGGTTAGTGTACAACAACGGGTTAGGGTGAGCGTACGTGTTAGGGCACGGGTTAGTGTTAGCGTGCGGTTTAGGATTAGGGGACGGGTTAGGGTAAGGCTTCGGGCAAGTGTTAGGGTTAGTTTTAGGGTTAGCGTTAGGGTTAGGGTTAGCTCTAGGGGACAGGGATGGTTTAGGGCTCAGGTTAGGGTACGACAACGGTTTAGTGTGAGCGTACGTGTTAGGGTACCATTTAGTGTTAGCGTACGTGTTAGGATTAGGGGACGGGTGAGTGTAAGGATTCGGGTAAGGGTTAGGGTTAGGGTTAGGGATAGGGTTAGGGTTAGGGTTAGGGGTCAGGGATGGTTTAGGGTACAGGTTAGGGTACGACAACGGTTTAGGGTGAGCGTACATGTTAGCGTACGGGTTAGTGTTAGCGTACGGGTTAGGATTAGGGGACGGGTGAGGGTAAGGCTTCGGGTAAGGGTTAAAGTTAGGCTTAGGTTTAGGGTTAAGGGTCGGGGACGGGGACGGGGACGGTTAGGGTACAGGTGAGGGTACGACAACGGTTTAGGGTGAGCGTACATGTTAGGGTATGGGTTAGTGTTAGCGTACGGGTTAGGATTAGGAGACGTGTGAGGGTAAGGTTTCGGGTAAGGGTTAGGGTTAGGGTTAGGGTTAGGGTTAGTGTTAGGGTTAGGGGATGGTGACGGTTTAGGGTACAGGTTAGGGTACGACAACGGTTTAGGGTGAGGGTACGTGGTAGGGTACGGGTTAGTGTTAGCGTACGGGTTAGGATTAGGGGATGGGTGGGGGTAAAGCTTCGGGTAAGGTTTAGGGTTAGGGTTAGGGTTAGGGTTAGGGTTAGGGTTTGGGTTAGGGGACGGGGACAGGGACGGTTTAGGGTACAGGTTAGGGTACGACAACTCTTTAGGGTGAGCGTACGTGTTAGGGTATGGGTTAGTGTTAGCGTACGGGCTAGGATTATGGGACGGGTGAGGGTAAGGCTTCGGGTAAGGGTTAGGGTTAGGGTTAGGGTTAGGGTTAGGGGACGGGGACGGTTTATGGTACAGGTTAGGTTACGACAACGGTTTAGGGTGAGCGTACGTGTTAGGGTACGGGTTAGTGTTAGCGTACGGGTTAGGATTAGGGGACGGGTGAGGGTAAGGCTTCGGGTAAGGTTTAGGGTTAGGGTTGGGGTTAGGGGACGGGGACGGTGACCGGGACGCTTTAGGGTACAGGTTAGGTTACGACAACGGTTTAGGGTGAGTGTACTTGTTAGGGTTACGGGTTAGTGTTAGCGTACGGGTTAGGATTAGGGGACGGGGGAGGGTAAGGCTTCAGGTAAGGGTTAGGGTTAGGGTTAGGGTTAGGGAATGGGGACGGTTTAGGGTACAGGTTAGGGTACGACAACGGTTTAGTGTGAGCGTACGTGTTAGGGTACGGGTTAGTGTTAGCGTACGTGTTAGGATTAGGGGACGGGTGAGGGTAAGGCTTCGGGTAAGCGTTAGGGTTAGGGTTAGGGTTAGGGTTAGCGGACGGGGACGGGGATGGTTTAGGGTACAGGTTAGCGTACGACAACGGTTTAGGGTGAGCGTATGTGTTAGGGTACGTGTTAGTGTTAGCATACGGGTTAGGATTAGGGGACGTGTGAGGGGAAGGCTTCGGGTAAGGGTTAGGGTTAGGGTTAGGGGACGAGGAAGGTTTAGGGTACAGGTTAGGGTACGACAACGGTTTAGGGTGAGCGTACGTGTTAGGGTCGGTGTTAGTGTTAGCATACGAGTTAGGATTAGGGGACGGGTGAGGGTAAGGCTTCGGGTAAGTGTTAGGGTTAGGGTAAGATTTAGGGTTAGGGGACAGGGACGGGGACGGTTTAGGGTACAGGTTAGTGTACGACAACGGTTTAGGGTGATCGTACGTGTTAGAGTACGGGTTAGTGTTAGCGTACGGGTTAGGATTAGGGGACGGGTGAGGGTAAGGCTTCGGGTAAGGGTTAGGGTTAGTGTTAGTGTTAGGGTTAGGGTTAGGGGACGGGGACGGTTTAGGGTACAGGTTAGGGTACGACAACGGTTTGGGGTGAGCGTACGTGTTAGGGTACGGGTTAGTGTTAGCGTACGGGTTAGGATTAGGGGACGGGTGAGCATAAGGCTTCGGGTAAGTGTTATGGTTAAGGTTATGGTTAGGTTTAGGGTTAGGTTTAGGGGATGTGGACGGTTTAGGGTACAGGTTAGGGGACGACAACGGTTTAGGGTGAGCGTACGTGTTAGGGTACGGTTTAGTGTTAGCGTACGGGTTAGGATTAGGGGCCGGGTGAGGGTAAGGCTTTGGGTAAGGGTTAGGGTTAGGGTTAGGGTTAGGGTTAGGGGACGGGGACAGGGAGGGTTTAGGGTACACGTTAGGGTACGAAAACGGTTTAGGGTGAGCGTACATGTTAGGATACGGGTTAGTGTTAGCGTACAGGTTAGGATTAGGGGACGGGTTAGGGTAAGGCTTCGGGTAAGGGTTAGGGTTACGGTTAGGGTTAGGGTACGGGGACGGTTTAGGGTACAGGTTAGGGTACGACAACGGTTAAGCGTGAGCGTACGTGTTAGGGTACAGATTAGTGTTAGCGTTCGTGTTAGGATTAGGTGACGGTTGAGGGTAAGGCTTCGGGTAAGGGTTAGGGTTAGGGTTAGGGTTAGGGTTAGGGTTAGGGGACGGGGACGGTATAGGGTACAGGTTAGGGTACGACAACGGTTTAGGGTGAGCGTACGTGTTAGGGTACGGGTTATTGTTAGCGTACGGGTTAGGATTAGGGCACGGGTGAGGGTAAGGCTTCGGGCAATTGTTAGGGTTAGGATTAGCGTTAGGGTTAGGGTTAGGGGACGGGGACGGTTTAGGGTACAGGTTAGGGTACGACACGGTTTAGGGTGAGCGTACGTGTTAGGGTACGGGTTAGTGTTAGCGTACGGTTTAGGATTAGGGGACGGGTGAGGGTAAGGCTTCGGGTAAGGGTTAGGGTTAGAGTTAGTTTTAGGGGACGGGGACGGGGACGGGGACGGTTTAGGGTACAGGTTAGGGTACGACAAAGGTTTAGGGTGAGCGTACGTGTTAGGGTACGGCTTAGTGTTAGCGTACGGGTTAGGATTAGGGGACGGGTGAGGGTAAGGCTTCGGGTAAGGGTTAGAGTTAGGGTTAGAGTTAGGGTTAGGGTTACGTTTAGGGGAACGGGACGGTTTAGGGTACAGTTTAGGGTACGACAACGGTTTAGGGTGAGCGTACGTGTTACGGTACGGTTTAGTGTTAGCGTACAGGTTAGGATTCGGGGACGGGTGAGGGTAAGGCTTCGGGTAAGAGTTAGGGTTAGGGTTATGGTTAGGGCATGGGGACGGGGACGGGGACGGTTTAGGGTACAGTTTAGGGTACGACAACGGTTTAGGGTGAGCGTACGTGTTAGGGTACGGGTTGGCGTTAGCGGACGGGTTAGGATTAGAGGACAGGTGAGAGTAAGGCTTCGGGTAGGGATTAGGGTTAGGGTTAGTGTAGGGTTAGGGTTAGGGGACAGGGACGGTTTAGGGTACAGGTTAGGGTACGACAACGCTTTACGGTGAGCGTACGTGTTAGGGTATGGGTTAGTGTTAGCGTACGGGTTAGGATTAGGGGACGGGTGAGGATAAGTCTTCGGGTTAGGGTTAAGGGGCGGGGAAGGGGACGGGGAAGGTTTAGGGTACAGGTTAGGGTACGACAACGGTTTAGGGTGAGCGTACGTGTTAGGGTACGGGTTAGTGTTAGCATACGGGTTAGGATTAGGGGAGGGGTGAGGGTAAGGCTTCGGGTAAGGGTTAGGGTTAGGGTTAGGGTTAGGGTAAGGGGACGGGGATGGGGACGGGTTAGGGTACAGGTTAGGGTACGACAACGGTTTAGGGTGAGTGTACGTGTTAGGGTACGGGTTAGTGTTAGCGTACGGGTTAGGATTAGGGGACGGGAGAAGGTAAGGTTTCAGGTAAGGTTTAGGGTTAGGGTTAGGGTTGGGGACGGGGACAGTGACGGGGACGCTTTAGGGTACAGGTTAGGTTACGACAATGGTTTCGGGTGAGTGTACGTGTTAGGGTACGGGTTAGTGTTAGCGTACGGTTTAGGATTAGGGGACGGGTGAGGGTAAGGCTTCGGGTAAGTGTTAGGGTTAGGGTTAGGGGATGTGGACGGTTTAGGGTACAGGTTAGGGTACGACAATGGTTTAGGGTGAGCGTACCTGTTAGGGTATGGGTTAGTGTTAGCGTAAGGGTTAGGATTAGGGGACGGGTGAGGGTAAGGCTTTGGGTAAGGGTTAGGGTTAGGGTTAGGGTTAGGGTTAGGGTTGGGCTACGGGTATGGTTTAGGCTACAGGTTAGGGTACGACAACGGTTTAGGGTGAGCGTACGTGATAGGGTACGGATTAGTGTTAGCGTACGGGTTAGGATTAGGTGACGGGTGAGGGTAAGGCTTCGGGTAAGGGTTAGGGTTAGGGTAAGGTTTAGGGTTAGGGGACGGGGACGCGGACGGTTTAGGGTACAGGTTAGTGTACGACAACGGTTTAGGGTGAGCGTACGTGTTAGGGTACGGGTTCGTGTTAGCGTACGGCTTAGGATTAGGGAACGGTTGAGGGTAAGGCTTCGGGTAAGGGTTAGGGTTAGTGTTAGGGTTAGGGTTAGGGTTAGGGGACGGGGACGGTGTAGGGTACAGGTTACGGTACGACAACGGTTTGGGGTGAGCGTACGTGTTAGGGGACGGGTTAGTTTTAGCGTACGGGTTAGTATTAGGGGACGGGTGAGGGTAATGCTTCAGGTAAGGGTTAGGGTTAGGGTTAGGGTTAGGGTTAGGGTTAGGGTTAGGTTTAGGGGACGGGGACGTTTTAGGGTACAGTTTAGGGTACGACACGGTTTAGGGTGAGAGTGCGTGTTAGGGTACGGGTTAGTGTTAGCGTACGGGTTAGGATCAGGGGACGGGTGAGGGTAAGGCTTCGGGTAAGGGTTAGGGTTAGTGTTAGGGTTAGGGTAAGGGGACGGGGACGGGGACGGTTTAGGGTACAGGTTAGGGTACGACAACGGTTTAGGGTGAGCGTACGTGTTAGGGTACGGTTTAGTGTTAGCGTACGGGTTAGGATTAGGGGACGGGTGAGGGTAAGGCTTCGGGTAAGGGTTAGGGTTAGGGTTAGGATTAGGTATAGGGGACGGTGATGGGGACGGTTTTGGTTACAGGTTAGGGTACGACAACGGTTTAGGGTGAGCGTACGTGTTAGGGTACGGGTTAGTGTTAGCGTACGGGTTAGGATTAGGGGACGGGTGAGGGTAAGGCTTCGGGTAAGGGTTAGGGTTAGGATTAGGGTTAGGGTTAGGGTTAGGGGATGGGGACGGTTTAGGGTACAGGTTAGGGTACGACAACGGTTTAGGGTGAGCGTACGTGGTAGGGTACGGGTTAGTGTTAGCGTACGGGTTAGGATTAGGGGATGGGTGGGGGTAAAGCTTCGGGTAAGGTTTAGGGTTAGGGTTAGGGTTAGGGTTAGGGTTAGGGTTTGGGTTAGGGGACGGGGACAGGGACGGTTTAGGGTACAGGTTAGGGTACGACAACTCTTTAGGGTGAGCGTACGTGTTAGGGTATGGGTTAGTGTTAGCGTACGGGCTAGGATTATGGGACGGGTGAGGGTAAGGCTTCGGGTAAGGGTTAGGGTTAGGGTTAGGGTTAGGGTTAGGGGACGGGGACGGTTTATGGTACAGGTTAGGTTACGACAACGGTTTAGGGTGAGCGTACGTGTTAGGGTACGGGTTAGTGTTAGCGTACGGGTTAGGATTAGGGGACGGGTGAGGGTAAGGCTTCGGGTAAGGTTTAGGGTTAGGGTTGGGGTTAGGGGACGGGGACGGTGACCGGGACGCTTTAGGGTACAGGTTAGGTTACGACAACGGTTTAGGGTGAGTGTACTTGTTAGGGTTACGGGTTAGTGTTAGCGTACGGGTTAGGATTAGGGGACGGGGGAGGGTAAGGCTTCAGGTAAGGGTTAGGGTTAGGGTTAGGGTTAGGGAATGGGGACGGTTTAGGGTACAGGTTAGGGTACGACAACGGTTTAGTGTGAGCGTACGTGTTAGGGTACGGGTTAGTGTTAGCGTACGTGTTAGGATTAGGGGACGGGTGAGGGTAAGGCTTCGGGTAAGCGTTAGGGTTAGGGTTAGGGTTAGGGTTAGCGGACGGGGACGGGGATGGTTTAGGGTACAGGTTAGCGTACGACAACGGTTTAGGGTGAGCGTATGTGTTAGGGTACGTGTTAGTGTTAGCATACGGGTTAGGATTAGGGGACGTGTGAGGGGAAGGCTTCGGGTAAGGGTTAGGGTTAGGGTTAGGGGACGAGGAAGGTTTAGGGTACAGGTTAGGGTACGACAACGGTTTAGGGTGAGCGTACGTGTTAGGGTCGGTGTTAGTGTTAGCATACGTGTTAGGATTAGGGGACGGGTGAGGGTAAGGCTTCGGGTAAGTGTTAGGGTTAGGGTAAGATTTAGGGTTAGGGGACAGGGACGGGGACGGTTTAGGGTACAGGTTAGTGTACGACAACGGTTTAGGGTGATCGTACGTGTTAGAGTACGGGTTAGTGTTAGCGTACGGGTTAGGATTAGGGGACGGGTGAGGGTAAGGCTTCGGGTAAGGGTTAGGGTTAGTGTTAGGGTTAGGGTTAGGGTTAGGGGACGGGGACGGTTTAGGGTACAGGTTAGGGTACGACAACGGTTTGGGGTGAGCGTACGTGTTAGGGTACGGGTTAGTGTTAGCGTACGGGTTAGGATTAGGGGACGGGTGAGCATAAGGCTTCGGGTAAGTGTTATGCTTAAGGTTATGGTTAGGTTTAGGGTTAGGTTTAGGGGATGTGGACGGTTTAGGGTACAGGTTAGGGGACGACAACGGTTTAGGGTGAGCGTACGTGTTAGGGTACGGTTTAGTGTTAGCGTACGGGTTAGGATTAGGGGCCGGGTGAGGGTAAGGCTTTGGGTAAGGGTTAGGGTTAGGGTTAGGGTTAGGGTTAGGGGACGGGGACAGGGAGGGTTTAGGGTACACGTTAGGGTACGAAAACGGTTTAGGGTGAGCGTACATGTTAGGATACGGGTTAGTGTTAGCGTACGGGTTAGGATTAGGGGACGGGTTAGGGTAAGGCTTCGGGTAAGGGTTAGGGTTACGGTTAGGGTTAGGGTACGGGGACGGTTTAGGGTACAGGTTAGGGTACGACAACGGTTAAGCGTGAGCGTACGTGTTAGGGTACAGATTAGTGTTAGCGTTCGTGTTAGGATTAGGTGACGGTTGAGGGTAAGGCTTCGGGTAAGGGTTAGGGTTAGGGTTAGGGTTAGGGTTAGGGTTAGGGGACGGGGACGGTATAGGGTACAGGTTAGGGTACGACAACGGTTTAGGGTGAGCGTACGTGTTAGGGTACGGGTTACTGTTAGCGTACGGGTTAGGATTAGGGCACGGGTGAGGGTAAGGCTTCGGGCAATTGTTAGGGTTAGGATTAGCGTTAGGGTTAGGGTTAGGGGACGGGGACGGTTTAGGGTACAGGTTAGGGTACGACACGGTTTAGGGTGAGCGTACGTGTTAGGGTACGGGTTAGTGTTAGCGTACGGTTTAGGATTAGGGGACGGGTGAGGGTAAGGCTTCGGGTAAGGGTTAGGGTTAGAGTTAGTTTTAGGGGACGGGGACGGGGACGGGGACGGTTTAGGGTACAGGTTAGGGTACGACAAAGGTTTAGGGTGAGCGTACGTGTTAGGGTACGGCTTAGTGTTAGCGTACGGGTTAGGATTAGGGGACGGGTGAGGGTAAGGCTTCGGGTAAGGGTTAGAGTTAGGGTTAGAGTTAGGGTTAGGGTTACGTTTAGGGGAACGGGACGGTTTAGGGTACAGTTTAGGGTACGACAACGGTTTAGGGTGAGCGTACGTGTTACGGTACGGTTTAGTGTTAGCGTACAGGTTAGGATTCGGGGACGGGTGAGGGTAAGGCTTCGGGTAAGAGTTAGGGTTAGGGTTATGGTTAGGGCATGGGGACGGGGACGGGGACGGTTTAGGGTACAGTTTAGGGTACGACAACGGTTTAGGGTGAGCGTACGTGTTAGGGTACGGGTTGGCGTTAGCGGACGGGTTAGGATTAGAGGACAGGTGAGAGTAAGGCTTCGGGTAGGGATTAGGGTTAGGGTTAGTGTAGGGTTAGGGTTAGGGGACAGGGACGGTTTAGGGTACAGGTTAGGGTACGACAACGCTTTACGGTGAGCGTATGTGTTAGGGTATGGGTTAGTGTTAGCGTACGGGTTAGGATTAGGGGACGGGTGAGGATAAGTCTTCGGGTTAGGGTTAAGGGGCGGGGAAGGGGACGGGGAAGGTTTAGGGTACAGGTTAGGGTACGACAACGGTTTAGGGTGAGCGTACGTGTTAGGGTACGGGTTAGTGTTAGCATACGGGTTAGGATTAGGGGAGGGGTGAGGGTAAGGCTTCGGGTAAGGGTTAGGGTTAGGGTTAGGGTTAGGGTAAGGGGACGGGGATGGGGACGGGTTAGGGTACAGGTTAGGGTACGACAACGGTTTAGGGTGAGTGTACGTGTTAGGGTACGGGTTAGTGTTAGCGTACGGGTTAGGATTAGGGGACGGGAGAAGGTAAGGTTTCAGGTAAGGTTTAGGGTTAGGGTTAGGGTTGGGGACGGGGACAGTGACGGGGACGCTTTAGGGTACAGGTTAGGTTACGACAATGGTTTCGGGTGAGTGTACGTGTTAGGGTACGGGTTAGTGTTAGCGTACGGTTTAGGATTAGGGGACGGGTGAGGGTAAGGCTTCGGGTAAGTGTTAGGGTTAGGGTTAGGGGATGTGGACGGTTTAGGGTACAGGTTAGGGTACGACAATGGTTTAGGGTGAGCGTACCTGTTAGGGTATGGGTTAGTGTTAGCGTAAGGGTTAGGATTAGGGGACGGGTGAGGGTAAGGCTTTGGGTAAGGGTTAGGGTTAGGGTTAGGGTTAGGGTTAGGGTTGGGCTACGGGTATGGTTTAGGCTACAGGTTAGGGTACGACAACGGTTTAGGGTGAGCGTACGTGATAGGGTACGGATTAGTGTTAGCGTACGGGTTAGGATTAGGTGACGGGTGAGGGTAAGGCTTCGGGTAAGGGTTAGGGTTAGGGTAAGGTTTAGGGTTAGGGGACGGGGACGCGGACGGTTTAGGGTACAGGTTAGTGTACGACAACGGTTTAGGGTGAGCGTACGTGTTAGGGTACGGGTTCGTGTTAGCGTACGGCTTAGGATTAGGGAACGGTTGAGGGTAAGGCTTCGGGTAAGGGTTAGGGTTAGTGTTAGGGTTAGGGTTAGGGTTAGGGGACGGGGACGGTGTAGGGTACAGGTTACGGTACGACAACGGTTTGGGGTGAGCGTACGTGTTAGGGGACGGGTTAGTTTTAGCGTACGGGTTAGTATTAGGGGACGGGTGAGGGTAATGCTTCAGGTAAGGGTTAGGGTTAGGGTTAGGGTTAGGGTTAGGGTTAGGGTTAGGGTTAGGTTTAGGGGACGGGGACGTTTTAGGGTACAGTTTAGGGTACGACACGGTTTAGGGTGAGAGTGCGTGTTAGGGTACGGGTTAGTGTTAGCGTACGGGTTAGGATCAGGGGACGGGTGAGGGTAAGGCTTCGGGTAAGGGTTAGGGTTAGTGTTAGGGTTAGGGTAAGGGGATGGGGACGGGGACGGTTTAGGGTACAGGTTAGGGTACGACAACGGTTTAGGGTGAGCGTACGTGTTAGGGTACGGTTTAGTGTTAGCGTACGGGTTAGGATTAGGGGACGGGTGAGGGTAAGGCTTCGGGTAAGGGTTAGGGTTAGGGTTAGGATTAGGTATAGGGGACGGTGATGGGGACGGTTTAGGTTACAGGTTAGGGTACGACAACGGTTTAGGGTGAGCGTACGTGTTAGGGTACGGTTTAGTGTTAGCGTACGGGTTAGGATTAGGGGACGGGTGAGGGTAAGGCTTCGGGTAAGGGTTAGGGTTAGGATTAGGGTTAGGGTTAGGGTTCGGGGATGGGGACGGTTTAGGGTACAGGTTAGGGTACGACACGGTTTAGGGTGAGAGTACGTGTTAGGGTACGGGTTAGTGTTAGCGTACGGGTTAGATTTGGGGAGGGGTGAGGGTAAGGCTTCGGGTAAGGGTTAGGGTTAGGGTTAGGGTTAGGTTCAGGGGACGGGGACGGGGACGGTTTAGGGTACAGTTTAGGGTACGACAACGGTTTAGGGTGAGCGTACGTGTTAGGGTACGGGTTAGTGTTAGCGTACGGGTAAGGATTAGGGGACGGGTGAGGGTAAGTCTTCGGGTAAGGGTTAGGGTTAGGGTTAGGGGACGGGGACTGGGACGGGGACGGGGACGGTTTAGGGTACAGGTTAGTGTACGACAACGGTTTAGGGTGAGCGTACGTGTTAGGGTACGGGTTCGTGTTAGCGTACGGGTTAGGATTAGGGTACGGGTGAGGGTAAGGCTTCGGGTAATGGTTAGGGTTAGGGTTAGGGTTAGGGATAGGGTTAGGGGACGGGGACGGTTTAGGGTACAGGTTAGGGTACGACAACGGTTTAGGGTGAGCGTACGTGTCAGGGTACGGTTTAGTGTTAGTGTACGGGTTAGGATTAGGGGACGGGTGAGGGTAAGGCTTCGGGTAAGGGTTAGGGTTAGGGTTAGGGGACGGGGACGGTTTAGGGTACAGGTTAGGGTACGACAACGGTTTAGGGTGAGCGTACGTGTTAGGGTACGGGTTAGTGTTAGCGTACGGGTAAGGATTAGGGGACGGGTGAGGGTAAGTCTTCGGGTAAGGGTTAGGGTTAGGGTTAGGGGACGGGGACTGGGACGGGGACGGTTTAGGGTACAGGTTAGCGTACGACAACGGTCTAGGGTGAGCGTATGTGTTAGGGTAGGCGTTAGTGTTAGCGTACGGGATAGGTTTAGGGGACGTGTGAGGGTAAGGCTTCGGGTAAGGGTTAGGGTTAGGGTTAGTGTTAGGTTTAGGGGACGGGGACGTTTTAGGGTACAGGTTAGGGTACGACAAAGGTTTAGGGTGAGCGTACGTGTTAGGGTACGGGTTAGTGTTAGCGTACGGGTTACGATTAGGGGACGGGTGAGGGTAAGGCTTCGGGTAAGGGTTAGGGTTAGTGTTAGGGTTAGGGTTAGGGTTAGGGGACGGGGACGGTTTAGGGTACAGGTTAGGGCACGACAACTGTTTAGGGTGAGCGTACTTGTTAGGTACGGTTTAGTGTTAGCGTACGGGTTAGGATTAGGGGACGGGTGAGGGTAAGGCTCCGGGTAAGGGTTAGGGTTATGGTTAGGGTTAGGGGACGGGGACGTGGACGGGGACGCTTTAGGGTACAGGTTAGGGTACGACAACAGTTTAGGGTGAGCGTACGTGTTAGGGTACGGGTTCGTGTTAGCGTACGGGTAAGGATTAGTGGACGGGTGAGGGTAAGGCTTCGGGTAAGGTTTAGGGTTAGGGTTAGGGGACGGGGACGGTTTAGGGTACAGGTTAGTGTGCGACAACGGTTTAGGGTGAGCGTACGTGTTAGGGTACGGGTTAGTGTTAGCGTACGGGTTAGTATTAGGGGACGGGTGAGTGTAAGGCTTCGGGTAAGGGTTAGGTTTAGGATTAGGGTTAGGGTTAGGGTTAGGGTTAGGGGACAGGGACAGGGACGGTTTAGGGTACAGGTTAGGGTACGACAACGGTTTAGGGTGAGCCTACATGTTAGGGTACGGTTTAGTGTTAGCGTACGGGTTAGGATTAGGGGACGGGTTAGGGTAAGGCTTCGGGTAAGGGTTAGTGTTAGGGTTAGGGTTAGGGTTAGGGTACGGGGACGGTTTAGGGTACAGGTTAGGGTACGACAACGGTTTAGGGTGAGCGTACGTGTTAGGGTACGGATTAGTGTTAGCGTACAGGTTAGGATTAGGTGACGGGTGAAGGTAAGGCTTCGGGTAAGGGTTAGGGTTAGGATTAGGGTTAGGTTTAGGGTTAGGGGACGGGGACGGTTTAGGGTACAGGTTAGGGTACGACAACGGTTTAGGGTGAGCGTACTTGTTAGGGTATGGTTTAGTGTTAGCGTACGGGTTAGGATTAGGGGACGGGTGAGGGTAAGGCTTCGGGTAAGGGTTAGGGTTATGGTTAGGGTTAGGGGACGGGGACGGGGACGGGGACGGTGTAGGGTACAGGTTAGGGTACTACAACGGTTTAGGGTGAGCGTACGTGTTAGGGTACGGGTTCGTATTAGCGTACGGGTAAGGATTAGGTGACGGGTTAGAGTAAGGCTTCGGGTAAGGGTTAGGGTTAGGGTTAGGGTTAGGGTTAGGGGATGGGGACGGTTGAGGGTACAGGTTAGGGCACGACAACGGTTTACGGTGAGCGTACGAGTTAGGGTACGGGTTAGAGTTAGCGTACGTGTTAGGATTAGGGGACGGGTGAGGGTAACGCTTCGGGTAAGGGTTAGGCTTAGGGTTAGGGTTAGGGTTAGGGGACGGGGACGGGGACGGTTTAGGGTACAGGTTAGGGTACGACAACCGTTTTGGGTGAGCGTACGTGTTAGGGTACGTGTTAGTGTTAGCGTATGGTTTAGGATTAGGGGACGGGTGAGGGTAAGGCTTCGGGTAAGGGTTAGGGTTAGGGTTAGGGTTAGGGGACGGGGACGGTTTAGGGTACAGGTTAGGGTACGACAACAGTTTAGGGTGAGCGTACGTGTTAGGGTATGGGTTAGTGTTAGCGTACGGGTTAGGATTAGGGGACGGGTGAGCGTAAGGCTTCGGGTAAGGGTTAGGGATAGTGTTAGGTTTAGGGTTAGGGTTAGGGGTCGGGGAAGGTTTAGGGTACAGTTTAGGGTACGACAATGGTTTAGGGTGAGCGTAGGTGTTAGGGTATGGGTTAGTGTTAGCGTACGGGTTAGGATTAGGGGACGAGTGAGGGTAAGGCTTCAGGTAAGTGTTAGGGTTAGGGTAAGGGTTAGGGTTAGGGGACGGGGACGGAGACGGTTTAGGGTACAGGTTAGGGTACGACAACGGTTTAGGGTGAGCGTACTTGTTAGGGTACGGTTTAGTGTTAGCGTACGTGTTAGGATTAGGGGACGGGTGAGGGTAAGGCTTCGGGTAAGTGTTAGGGTTAGGGTTAGGGTTAGGGGATGGGGACGGGGACGGGGACGGTTTAGGGTACAGGTTAGGGTACGACAAGCTTTAGGGTGAGCGTTCGTGTTAGGGTACGGGTTCGTTTTAGCGTACGGGTAAAGATTATGGGACGGGTGAGGGTAAGGCTTCGGGTAAGGATTAGGGTTAGGGTTAGGGTTAGGGTTAGGGGACGGGGACGGTTTAGGGTACAGGTTCCTGTACGACAACGGTTTAGGGTGGGCATACGTGTTAGGGTACGGGTTAGTGTTAGCGTACGGGTTAGGATTAGGGGACGGGTGAGGGTAAGGCTTCGGGTAAGGGTTAGGGTTAGGGTTAGGGTTAGGGTTAGGGGACGGGGACGGGGACGGTTTAGGGTACAGGTTAGGGCACGACAACGTTTCAGGGTGAGCGTACGTGTTAGGGTACGGGTTAGTGTTAGCGTACGGGTTAGGATTAGGGGACGGGTGAGGGTAAGGCTTCGGGTAAGGTTTAGGGTTAGGGTTAGGGGACGGGGACGTTTACGGGGACGCTTTAGGGTACAGGTTAGGTTATGACAACGGTTTAGGGTGAGTGTACGTGTTAGGGTACGGGTTAGTGTTAGCGTACGGGTTAGGATTAGGGGACGGGTGAGGGTAAGGCTTCGGGTAAGGGTTAGGGTTAGGGTTAGGGTTAGGGGATGGGGACGGTTTAGGGTACAGCTTAGGGTACGACAACGGTTTAGGGTGAGCGTATGTGTTAGGGTACGGGTTAGGGTTAGGGTACGGTTTAGGGTTAGGGGACGGGTGAGGGTAACGCTTCGGGTAAGGGTTAGGGTTAGGGTTAGGGTTAGGGGACGGGGACGGGTACGGTTTAGGGTACAGGTTAGCGTACGACAACCGTTTAGGGTGAGCGTATGTGTTAGGGTACGGGTTAGTGTTAGCGTACGGGTTAGGATTAGGGGACGTGTGAGGGTAAGGCTTCGGGTAAGGTTTAGGGTTAGGGTTAGGGTTCGGACACAGGGACGGTTTAGGGTACAGGTTAGGGTACGACAACGGTTTAGGGTGAGCGTACGTGTTAGGGTAGGTGTTAGTGTTAGCATAAGAGTTAGGATAAGGGGATGGGTGAGGGTAAGGCTTCGGGTAAGGGTTAGGGTTAGGGTAAGGTTTAGGGTTAGGGGACGGGGACGGGGACGGTTTAGGGTACAGGTTAGTGTACGACAACGGTTTAGGGTGAGCGTACGTGTTAGGGTACGGGTTCGTGTTAGCGTACGGCTTAGGATTAGGGAACGGTTGAGGGTAAGGCTTCGGGTAAGGGTTAGGGTTAGTATTAGGGTTAGGGTTAGGGTTAGGGGACGGGGACGGTGTAGGGTACAGGTTACGGTACGACAACGGTTTGGGGTGAGCGTACGTGTTAGGGGACGGGTTAGTTTTAGCGTACGGGTTAGTATTAGGAGACGGGTGAGGGTAATGCTTCGGGTAAGGGTTAGGGTTAGGGTTAGGGTTAGGGTTAGGGTTAGGTTTACGGGACGGGGACGTTTTAGGGTACAGGTTAGGGTACGACAACGGTTTAGGGTGAGCGTACGTGTTAGTGTACGGTTTATTGTTAGCGTACGGGTTAGGATTAGGGGACGGGTGAGTGTAAGGCTTCGGGTAAGGGTTAGGGTTAGGATTAGAGTTAGGGTTAGGGTTAGGGGACGGGGACGGTTTAGGGTACAGTTTAGGGTACGACACGGTTTAGGGTGAGAGTGCGTGTTAGGGTACGGGTTAGTGTTAGCGTACGGGTTAGGATCAGGGGACGGGTGAGGGTAAGGCTTCGGGTAAGGGTTAGGGTTAGTGTTAGGGTTAGGGTAAGGGGACGGGGACGGGGACGGTTTAGGGTACAGGTTAGGGTACGACAACGGTTTAGGGTGAGCGTACGTGTTAGGGTACTGGTTAGTGTTAGCGTACGGGTTAGGATTAGGGGAGGGGTGAGGGTAAGGCTTTGGGTAAGAGTTAGGGTTAGGGATAGGGTAAGGGGACGGGGACGGGGACGGTTTAGGTTACAGGTTAGGGTACGACAACGGTTTAGGGTGAGCGTACGTGTTAGGGTACGGGTTAGTGTTAGCGTACGAGTTAGGGTTAGGGGACGGGTGAGGGTAAGGTTTCGGGTAAGGTTTAGGGTTAGGGTTAGGGTTAGGGGAAGGGGACGGTGACGGGGACGGTTTAGGGTACAGGTTAGGGTACGACAACGGTTTAGGGTGATCATACGTGTTAGGGTACGGGTTAGTGTAAGCGTACGTGTTAGGATTAGGGGACGGGTGAGGGTAAGGCTTCGGGTAAGAGTTAGGGTTAGTGTTAGGGTTAGGGTTAGAGTTAGGGGACGGGGACGGTTTAGGGTACAGGTTAGGGTACGACAACGGTTTAGGGTGAGCATACGTGTTAGGGTACGGGTTAGTGTTAGCGTACAGGTTAGGATTAGGGGACGGGTGAGGGTAAGGCTTCGGGTAAGGGTTAGGGTTTGGGTTAGGGTTAGGGTTAGGGTTAGGTTTAGGGCACGGGGACGGTTTAGGGTACAGGTTAGGGTACGACAACGGTTTAGGGTGAGAGTACGTTTTAGGGTACGGTTTAGTGTTAGCGTACGGGTTAGGATTCGGGGACGGGTGAGGGTAAGGCTTCGGGTAAGTGTTAGGGTTATTTTTAGGGTTAGCGTTAGGGTTAGGTTTAGGGCTAGGGGACGGGGACGGTTTAGGGTTCAGGTTAGGGTACGACAACCGTTTCGGGTGAGCGTACGTGTTAGGGCACGGGTTAGTGTTAGTGTACGGGTTAGGATTGGGGACGGGTTAGGTTAAGGCTTCGGGCAAGGGTTAGAATCAGGGTTAGGTTTAGTGTTAGGGTTAGGGTTAGGGGACGGCTTAGTGTACAGGTTAGCGTACGACACCGGTTTAGGATGAGCATACGTGTTAGGGTACCATTTAGTGTTAGCGTACGGGTTAGGATTAGGGGACGGGTGAGTGTAAGGCTTCGGGTAAAGGTTAGGGTTAGGGTTAGGGATAGGGTTAGAGTTAGTTTAGGGTACAGGTTAGGGTACGACAATGGTTGAGGGTGAGCGTACGTGTTAGGGTACGGTTTAGTGTTAGCGTACGGGTTAGGCTTAGGGGACGGTTGAGGGTAAGGCTTCTGGTAAGGGTTAGGGTTAGGGTTAGGGTTAGGGGACGGAGACAGGGACGGGGACGGTTTAGGGTACAGTTTAGTGTACGACAATGGTTTAGGGTGAGCGTACGTGTTAGGGTACGGGTTAGTGTTAGCGTACGGGTTAGGATTAGGGGACGGGTGAGAGTAAGGCTACGGGTAAGGGTTAGGTTTAGGGTTAGGGTTAGAGTTAGGGTTAGGGGATGGGGACGGTTTAGGGTACAGGTTAGGGTACGACAACGGTTTAGGGTGAGCGTACGTGTTAGGGTACGCGTTAGTGTTAGCGTACGGGTTAGGATTAGGGGACGGGTGAGGATAAGGCTTCGGGTAAGGGTTAGGGTTAGGGTTAGGGTTAGAGGACGGGGACGGGGACGGGGACGGTTTAGGGTACAGGTTAGGGTACGACAGCGGTTTAGGGTGAGCGTACGTGTTAGGGTACGGGTTAGTGTTAGCGTACGGGTTAGGATTATGGGAGGGGTGATGGTAAGGCTTCGGGTAAGGGTTAGGGTTAGGGTCAGGGTTAGGGTCAGGGGACGGGGACGGGGACGGTTTAGGGTACAGGTTAGGGTACGACAACGGTTTAGGGTGAGCGTACGTGTTAGGGTACGGGTTAGTGTTAGCGTACGGGTTAGGATTAGGGGACGGGTGAGGGTGAGGTTTCGGGTAAGGTTTAGGGTTAGGGTTAGGATTAGGGGACGGGGACGGTGACGGGGACGCTTTAGGGTGCAGGTAAGGTTACGACAACGGTTTAGGGTGAGTGTACGTGTTAGCGTACGGTTTAGTGTTAGCGTACGGGTTAGGATTAGGGGACGGGTGAGGCTAAGGCTTCGGGTAAGGGTTAGGGTTAGGGTTAGGGGACGGGGACGGTTTAGGGTACAGGTTAGGGTACGACAACGGTTTAGGGTGAGCGTACGTGTTAGGGTACGGGTTAGTGTTAGCGTACGGGTTAGGACTAGGGGACGGGTGAGGGTAAGGCTTCGGGTAAGGGTTCGGGTTAGGGTAAGGTTTAGGGTTAGCGGACGGGGACGGGGACGGTTTAGGGTACAGGTTAGTGTATGACAACGGTTTAGGGTGAGCGTACGTGTTAGCGTACGTGTTAGTGTTAGCGTACGGGTTAGGATTAGGGGACGGGTGAGGGTAAGGCTTCGGGTAAGGGTTAGGGTTAGTGTTAGGGTGAGGGTTAGGGTTAGGGGACGGGGACGGTTTAGGGTACAGGTTAGGTAAAGACAACGGTTTGGGGTGAGCGTAAGTGTTAGGGTACGGGTTAATGTTAGCGTACGGGTTAGGATTAGGGGACGGGTGAGGGTAAGGCGTCGGGTAAGGGTTAGGGTTTGGGTTAGGGTTAGGGTTAGGGTTAGGTTTAGGGGACGGGGACGGTTTAGGGTACAGGTTAGGGTACGACAACGGTTTTGGGTAAGCGTACGTGTTTGGGTACGTTTTAGTGTTAGCGTACGGGTTAGGATTAGGGGACGGGTGAGGGTAAGGCTTCGGGTAAGGTTTAGGTTTAGGGTTAGGGGACGGAGACGGGGACGGGGACGGTTTAGGGTACAGGTTAATGTAAGACAACGGTTTAGGGTGAGCGTACGTGTTAGGGTACGGATTAGTGTTAGCGTACGGGTTAGGATTAGGTGACGGGTGAGGGTAAGGCTTCGGTTAAGGGTTAGGGTTAGGGTTAGGGTTAGGGTTAGGGGACGGGGACGGGGACGGTTTAGGGTACAGGTTAGGTTACGACAACGGTTTAGGGTGAGCGTACGTGTTAGGGTACGGGTTAGTGTTAGCGTACGGTTTAGGATTAGGGGACGGGTTAGGTTAAGGCTTCGGGTAAGGGTTAGGTTTAGGATTAGGGTTAGGGTTAGGGTTAGCGGATGGGGACGATTTAGGGTACAGGTTAGGGTACGACACGGTTTAGGGTGAGCGTTTGTGTTAGGGTACGGGTTAGTGTTAGCGTACGGGTTAGGATTAGGGGACGGGTGAGGGTAAGGCTTCGGGTAAGGGTTAGTGTTAGGGTTAGGGTTAGGGGACGGGGACGGGGATGGGGATGGTTTAGGGTACAGGTTAGGGTACGACAACGGTTTAGGCTGAGCGTACGTGTTAGGGTACGGGTTCGTGTTAGCGTACGGGTAAGGATTAGGTGACGGGTTAGAGTAAGGCTTCGGGTAAGGGTTAGGGTTAGGGTTAGGGTTAGGGTTAGGGGATGGGGACGGTTGAGGGTACAGGTTATGGTACGACAACGGTTTACGGTGAGCGTACGAGTTAGGGTACGGGTTAGAGTTAGCGTACGTGTTAGGATTAGGGGACGGGTGAGTGTAACGCTTCGGGTAAGGGTTAGGCTTAGGGTTAGGGTTAGGGTTAGGGGACGGGGACGGGGACGGTTTAGGGTACAGGTTAGGGTACGACAACCGTTTAGGGTGAGCGTACGTGTTAGGGTACGTGTTAGTGTTAGCGTATGGTTTAGGATTAGGGGACGGGTGAGGGTAAGGCTTCGGGCAAGGGTTAGGGTTAGGGTTAGGGTTAGGGGACGGGGACGGTTTAGGGTACAGGTTAGGGTACGACAACAGTTTAGGGTGAGCGTACGTGTTAGGGTATGGGTTAGTGTTAGCGTACGGGTTAGGGTTAGGGGACGGGTGAGGGTAAGGCTTCGGGTAAGGGTTAGGGATAGTGTTAGGTTTAGGGTTAGGGTTAGGGGTCGGGGAAGGTTTAGGGTACAGTTTAGGGTACGACAATGGTTTAGGGTGAGCGTAGGTGTTAGGGTACGGGTTAGTGTTAGCGTACGGGTTAGGATTAGGGGACGGGTGAGGGTAAGGCTTCGGGTAAGTGTTAGGGATAGGGTAAGGGTTAGGGTTAGGGGACGGGGACGGAGACGGTTTAGGGTACAGGTTAGGGTACGACAACGGTTTAGGGTGAGCGTACTTGTTAGGGTGCGGTTTAGTGTTAGCGTACGTGTTAGGATTAGGGGACGGGTGAGGGTAAGGCTTCGGGTAAGTGTTAGGGTTAGGGTTAGGGTTAGGGGACGGGGACGGGGACGGGGACGGTTTAGGGTACAGGTTAGGGTACGACAAGCTTTAGGGTGAGCGTTCCTGTTAGGGTACGGGTTCGTTTTAGCGTACGGGTAAAGATTATGGGACGGGTGAGGGTAAGGCTTCGGGTAAGGGTTAGGGTTAGGGTTAGGGTTAGGGTTAGGGGACGGGGACGGTTTAGGGTACAGGTTCCTGTACGACAACGGTTTAGGGTGGGCATACGTGTTAGGGTACGGGTTAGTGTTAGCGTACGGGTTAGGATTAGGGGACGGGTGAGGGTAAGGCTTCGGATAAGGGTTAGGGTTAGGGTTAGGGTTAGGGTTAGGGTTAGGGGACGGGGACGGGGACGGTTTAGGGTACAGGTTAGGGCACGACAACGTTTCAGGGTGAGCGTACGTGTTAGGGTACGGGTTAGTGTTAGCGTACGGGTTAGGATTAGGGGACGGGTGAGGGTAAGGCTTCGGGTAAGGTTTAGGGTTAGGGTTAGGGGACGGGGATGGTTACGGGGACGCTTTAGGGTACAGGTTAGGTTATGACAACGTTTTAGGGTGAGTGTACGTGTTAGGGTACGGGTTAGTGTTAGCGTACGGGTTAGGATTAGTGGATGGGTGAGGGTAAGGCTTCGGGTAAGGGTTAGGGTTAGGGTTAGGGTTAGGGGATGGGGACGGTTTAGGGTACAGCTTAGGGTACGACAACGGTTTAGGGTGAGCGTATGTGTTAGGGTACGGGTTAGGGTTAGGGTACGGTTTAGGGTTAGGGGACGGGTGAGGGTAAGGCTTCGGGTAAGGGTTAGGGTTAGGCTTAGGGTTAGGGGACGGGGACGGGTACGGTTTAGGGTATATGTTAGCGTACGACAACCGTTTAGGGTGAGCGTATGTGTTAGGGTACGGGTTAGTGTTAGCGTACGGGTTAGGTTTAGGGGACGTGTGAGGGTAAGGCTTCGGGTAAGGTTTAGGATTAGGGTTAGGGTTAGGGGACAGGGATGGTTTAGGGTACAGGTTAGGGTACGACAACCGTTTAGGGTGAGCGTACGTGTTAGGGTAGGTGTTAGTGTTAGCATACGAGTTAGGATAAGGGGATGGGTGAGGGTAAGGCTTCGGGTAAGGGTTAGGGTTAGGGTAAGGTTTAGGGTTAGGGGACGGGGACGGGGACGGTTTAGGGTACAGGTTAGTGTACGACAGCGGTTTAGGGTGAGCGTACGTGTTAGGGTACGGGTTAGTGTTAGCGTACGGCTTAGGATTAGGGAACGGTTGAGGGTAAGGCTTCGGGTAAGGGTTAGGGTTAGTGTTAGGGTTAGGGTTAGGGTTAGGGGACGGGGATGGTGTAGGGTACAGGTTACGGTACGACAACGGTTTGGGGTGAGCGTACGTGTTAGGGGACGGGTTAGTTTTAGCGTACGGGTTAGTATTAGGGGACGGGTGAGGGTAATGCTTCGGGTAAGGGTTAGGGTTCGGGTTAGGGTTAGGGTTAGGGTTAGGTTTAGGGGACGGGGACGTTTTAGGGTACAGGTTAGGGTACGACAACGGTTTAGGGTGAGCGTACGTGTTAGGGTACGGTTTAGTGTTAGCGTACGGGTTAGGATTAGGGGACGGGTGAGTGTAAGGCTTCGGGTAAGGTTTAGGGTTAGGATTAGGGTTAGGGTTAGGGTTAAGGGGCGGGGACGGTTTAGGGTACAGTTTAGGGTATGACACGGTTTAGGGTGAGAGTGCGTGTTAGGGTACGGGTTAGTGTTAGCGTACGGGTTAGGATCAGGGGACGGGGTGAGGGTAAGGCTTCGGGTAAGGGTTAGGGTTAGTGTTAGGGTTAGGGTAAGGGGACGGGGACGGGGACGGTTTAGGGTACAGGTTAGGGTACGACAACGGTTTAGGGTGAGCGTACGTGTTAGGGTACGGTTTAGTGTTAGCGTACGGGTTAGGATTAGGGGACGGGTGAGGGTAAGGCTTCGGGTAAGGGTTAGGGTTAGGGTTAGGATTAGGTATAGGGGACGGTGATGGGGACGGTTTAGGTTACAGGTTAGGGTACGACAACGGTTTAGGGTGAGCGTACGTGTTAGGGTACGGGTTAGTGTTAGCGTACGGGTTAGGATTAGGGAACGGTTGAGGGTAAGGCTTCGGGTAAGGGTTAGGGTTAGGATTAGGGTTAGGGTTAGGGTTAGGGGATGGGGACGGTTTAGGGTACAGGTTAGGGTACGACACGGTTTAGGGTGAGAGTACGTGTTAGGGTACGGGTTAGTGTTAGCGTACGGGTTAGATTTGGGGAGGGGTGAGGGTAAGGCTTCGGGTAAGGGTTAGGGTTAGGGTTAGGGTTAGGTTCAGGGGACGGGGACGGGGACGGTTTAGGGTACAGGTTAGGGTACGACAACGGTTTGGGGTGAGCGTACGTGTTAGGGTACGGGTTAGTGTTAGCGTACGGGTTAGGATTAGGGGACGGGTGAGGGTAAGTTTTCGGGTAAGGTTTAGGGTTAGGGTTAGGGGACGGGGACAGTGACGGGGACGCTTTAGGGTGCAGGTTAGGTTACGACAACAGTTTAGGGTGAGCGTACGTGTTAGGGTATGGTTTAGTGTTAGCGTACGGGTTAGGATTCGGGGACGGGTGAGGGTAAGGCTTCGGGTAAGGGTTAGGGTTAGGATTAGGGTTAGGGTTAGGGTTAGCGGATGGGGACGATTTAGGGTACAGGTTAGGGTACGACACGGTTTAGGGTGAGCGTATGTGTTAGGGTACGGGTTAGTGTTAGCGTACGGGTTAGGATTAGGGGACGGGTGAGGGTAAGGCTTCGGGTGAGGGTTAGGGTTAGGGTTAGGGGACGGGGACGGTTTAGGGTACAGATTAGGGTACGACAACGGTTTAGGGTGAGCTTACGTGTTAGGGCATGGGTTAGTGTTAGCGTACGGGTTAGGATTAGGACACGGGTTAGTGTAAGGCTTCGGGTAAGGGTTAGGGTTACGGTTAGCTTTAGGGTTAGTGTTAGGGGATGGGGACTGTTTAGGGTACAGGTTACGGTATGACAACAGTTTAGGGTGAGCGTACGTGTTAGGGTACGGGTTAGAGTTAGGGTATGGTTTAGGATTAGGGGATGGTTTAGGGTAAGGTTTTGGGTAAGGCTTAGGGTTAGGGTTAGGGTTAGGGGACGGGGACTGTTTAGGGTACAGGTTAGGGTACGACAACTGTTTAGGGTGAGCGTACGTGTTAGGGTACGGGTTAGTGTTAGCGTACGGGTTAGGATTAGGGGACGGTTGAGGGTAAGGCTTCGGGTAAGGGTTAGGGATAGTGTTAGGTTTAGGGTTATGGTTAGGGGACGGGTGAGGATAAGGCTTCGGGTAAGGGTTAGGGTTAGGGTTAGGGGACGGGGACGGGGACGGGGACGGTTTAGGGTACAGGTTAGGGTATGACAACGGTTTAGGGTGAGCGTACGTGTTAGGGTACGGGTTAGTGTTAGCGTACGGGTTAGGATTAGGGGACGGGTGAGGGTAAGGCTTCGGGTAAGGGTTAGGGTTAGGGTTAGGGTTAGGGTCAGGGCATGGGGACGGGGACGGTTTAAGGTACAGGTTAAGGTACGACAACGGTTTCGGGTGAGTGTACGTGTTAGGGTACGTTTTAGTGTTAGCGTACGGGTTAGGATTAGGGGACGGGTGAGGGTAAGGCTTCGGGTAAGGGTTAGGGTTAGGGTTAGGGTTAGGGTTAGGGGACGGGGACTGTTTAGGGTACAGGTAGGGTACGACAACGGTTTACGGTGAGCGTACGTGTTAGGGTACGGGTTAGTGTTAGCGTACGGGTTAGGAGTAGGGGACGGGTGAGGGTAAGGATTCGGGTAAGTGTTCGGGATAGGGTAAGGTTTAGGTTTAGGGGACTGGGACGGGGATGGTTTAGGGTACAGGTTAGTGTACGACAACGGTTTAGGGTGAGCGTACGTGTTAGGGTACGGGTTAGTGTTAGCGTACAGGTTAGGATTAGGGGACGGGTGAGGGTAAGGCTTCGGGTAAGGGTTAGGGTTAGTGTTAGGGTTAGGGTTAGGGTTAGGGGACGGGGACGGATTAGGGTACAGGTTAGGGAACGACAACAGTTTGGGGTGAGCGTAAGTGTTAAGGTACGGGTTAGTGTTAGCGTACGGGTTAGGATTAGGGGACGGGTGAGGGTAAGGCTTCGGGTAAGGGTTAGGGTTAGGGTTAGGGTTAGGGTTAGGGTTAGGTTTATGGGACGGGGATGGTTTAGGGTACAGGTTAGGGTACGACAACGCTTTAGGGTGAGCGTACGTGTTAGGGTACGGTTTAGTGTTAGCGTACGGGTTAGGATTAGGGGACGGGTGAGGGTAAGGCTTCGGGTAAGGGTTAGGGTTAGGGTTAGGGGACGGGGACAGGGACGGGGCCGGGGACGGTTTAGGGTACAGGTTAGTGTATGACAACGGTTTATTGTGAGCATACATGTTAGGGTACGGGTTAGTGTTAGCGTACAGGTTAGGATTAGGGGACGGGTTAGGGTAAGGCTTCGGGTAAGGGTTAGGGTTAGGGTCAGGGTTAGGGGACGGGGACGGTTTAGGGTACAGGTTAGGGTACGACAACGGTTTAGGGTGAGCGTACGTGTTAGGGTACGGGTTAGTGTTAGCGTACGGGTTAGTATTAGGGGACGGGTGAGGGTAAGGCTTCGGGTGAGTGTTATGGTTATGGTTAGGGTTAGGGTTAGGGTTAGGTTTAGGGGATGGGGACGGTTAAGGGTACAGGTTAGTGTACAACAACGGTTTAGGGTGAGCGTACGTGTTAGGGTACGGTTTAGTGTTAGCGTACGTGTTAGGATTAGGGGACGTGTGAGGGTAAGGCTTTGGGTAAGGGTTAGGGTTAGGGTTAGGGTTAGGGGATGGGGACGGTTTAGGGTACAGGTTAGGGTACGACAACGGTTTAGTGTGAGCGTACATGTTAGGGTACGGGTTAGTGTTAGCGTACGGGTTAGGATTAGTGGACGGATTAGGGTAAGGCTTCGGGTAAGGGTTAGGTTTAGGGTTAGGGGAAGGGTACGGAGACGGTTTAGGGTACAGTTTAGGGTACGACAATGGTTTAGGGTGAGCGTACGTCTTAGGGTACGGTTTAGTGTTTGCGAACGGGTTAGGATTAGGGGACGGGTGAGAGTAAGGCTTCGGGTAAGGGTTAGGGTTAGGGTTAGGGTTAGGGTTAGGGGACAGGGACAGGGATGGTTTAGGGTACAGGTTAGGGTACGACAACGGTTTAGGGTGAGCGTACATGTTAGGGTACGTTTTAGTGTTAGTGTACGGGTTAGGATTAGGGGACGGGCTAGGGTAAGGCTTCGGGTAAGGGTTAGTGTTAGGGTTAGGGTTAGGGTTAGGGTACGGGGACGGTTTAGGGTACAGGTTAGGGTACGACAACGGTTTAGGCTGAGCGTACGTGTTAGGGTACGTATTAGTGTTAGCGTACGGGTTAGGATTAGGTGACGGGTGAGGGTAAGGCTTCGGGTAAGGGTTAGGGTTAGTGGACGGGGACGGGGACAGGGACGGGGACGGTTTAGGGTACAGGTTAGTGTACGACAACGGTTTAGGGTGAGCGTACGTGTTAGGGTACGGGTTCGTTTTAGCGTACGGGTTAGGATTAGGGTACGGGTGAGGGTAAGGCTTCGGGTAATGGTTAGGGTTAGGGTTAGGGTTAGGGATAGGGTTAGGGGACGGGGACGGTTTAGGGTACAGGTTAGGGTACGACAACGGTTTAGGGTGAGCGTACGTGTTAGGGTACGGTTTAGTGTTAGCGTACGGGTTAGGATTAGGGGACGGGTGAGGGTAAGGCTTCGGGTAAGGTTTAGGGTTAGGGTTAGGGTTAGGGGACGGGGACGGGGACTGTTTAGGGTACAGGTTAGGGTACGACAAAGGTTTAGGGTGAGCGTACGTGTTAGGGTACGGGTTAGTGTTAGCGTACGGGTTAGGATTAGGGCACGGGTGAGGGTAAGGCTTCGGGTAAGGGTTAGGTTTAGGATTAGGGTTAGGGTTAGTGTTAGGGGATGGGGACGGTTTAGGGTACAGGTAAGGGTATGACAACAGTTTAGGGTGAGCGTACGTGTTAGGGTACGGGTTAGTGTTAGCGTACGGGTTAGGATTAGGGGACGGGTGAGGGTAAGGCTTGGGGTAAGGGTTATGGTTAGGGTTAGGGTTAGGTTTAGGGTTAGGGGAAGGGTACGGGGACGGTTTAGGGTACAGGTTAGTGTACGACAACGGTTTAGGGTGAGCGTACGAGTTAGGGTACGTGTTAGTGTTAGCGTACGGGTTAGGATTAGGGGACGTGTGAGGGTAAGGCTTCGGGTAAGGGTTAGGGTTAGGGTTAGGGTTAGGGTTAGGGGACGGGGAAGGGGATGGTTTAGGGTACAGGTTAGTGTACGACAACGGTTTAGGGTGAGCGTACGTGTTAGGGTACGGGTTAGTGTTAGCATACGGGTTAGGATTAGGGGACGGGTGAGGGTAAGGCTTCGGGTAAGGTTTACGGTTAGGGTTAGGGTTAGGGTTAGGGTTAGGGGACGGGGACGCTTTAGGGTACAGGTTAGGTTACGACAACGGTTTAGGGTGAGCGTATGTGTTAGGGTACGGGTTAGTGTTAGCGTACGGGTTAGGATTAGGGGACGGGTGAGGGTAAGGCTTCGGGTAAGGGTTAGGGTTAGGGTTAGGGGACGGGGACGGTTTAGGGTACAGGTTAGGGAACGACAACGTTTTAGGGTGAGCGTACGTGTTAGGGTATGGGTTAGTGTTAGCGTACGGGTAAGGATTAGGGGACGGGTGAGGGTAAGGCTTCGGGTAAGTGTTAGGGTTAGGGTTAGGGTTAGGGTTAGGGGACGGAGACTGGGACGGGGACGGTTTAGGGTACAGGTTTGCGTAAGACAACGGTTTAGGGTGAGCGTATGTGTTAGGGTAGGGGTTAGTGTTAGCGTATGGGTTAGGATTAGGGGACGTGTGAGGGTAAGGCTTCGGGTAAGGGTTAGGGTTAGGGTTAGTGTTAGGGTTAGGGGACGGGGACGGTTTAGGGTACAGGTTAGGGTACGACAATGGTTTAGGGTGAGCGTACGTGTTAGTGTACGTGTTAGTGTTAGCGCACGGGTTAGGATTAGGGGACGGGTGAGGGTAAGGCTTCGGGTAAGGGTTAGGGTTAGTGTTAGGGTTAGGGTTAGGGTTAGGGGACGGGGACGGTTTAGCGTACAGATTAGGGTACGACAACTGTTTAGTGTGAGCGTACTTGTTAGGTACGGTTTAGTGTTAGCGTACGGGTTAGGATTAGGGGACGGGTGAGGGTAAGGCTTCGGGTAAGGGTTAGGGTTAGGGTTAGGGTACGGGGACGGTTTAGGGTACAGGTTAGGGAACGACAATGGTTTAGGGTGAGCGTACGTGTTAGGGTACGGGTTAGTGTTAGCGTACGGGTAAGGATTAAGGGACGGGTGAGGGTAAGGCTTCGGGTAAGGGTTAGGGTTAGGGTTAGGGTTAGGGTTAGGGGACGGGGACTGGGACGGGGACGGTTTAGGGTACAGGTTAGCGTACGACAACGGTTTAGGGTGAGCGTGTGTGTTAGGGTAGGGGTTAGTGTTAGCGTACGTATTAGGTTTAGGGGACGTGTGAGGGTAAGGCTTCGGGTAAGGGTTAGGGTTAGGGTTAGTGTTAGGGTTAGGGGACGGGGACGGTTTAGGGTACAGGTTAGGGTACGACAAAGGTTTAGGGTGAGCGTACGTGTTAGGGTACGGGTTAGTGTTAGCGTACGGGTTAGGATAGGGGACGTGTGAGGGTAAGGCTTCGGGTAAGGGTTAGGGTTAGAGTTAGGGTTAGGGTTAGGGTTAGGGGACGGGGACGGTTTAGGGTGCAGGTTAGGGTACGACAACTGTTTAGGGTGAGCGTACTTGTTAGGTACGGTTTAGTGTTAGCGTACGGGTTAGGATTAGGGGACGGGTGAGGGTAAGGCTTCGGGTAAGGGTTAGGGTTATGGTTAGGGTTAGGGGACGGGGACGTGGACGGTGACGGTTTAGGGTACAGGTTAGGGTACGACACCGGTTTAGGGTGAGCGTACGTGTTAGGGTACGGGTTCGTGTTAGCGTACGGGTAAGGATTAGTGGACGGGTGAGGGTAAGGCTTCGGGTAAGGGTTAGGGTTAGGGTTAGGGTTAGGGTTAGGGGACGGGGACGGTTTAGGGTACAGGTTAGTGTGTGACAACGGTTTAGGGTGAGCGTACGTGTTAGGGTATGGGTTAGTGTTAGCGTACGGGTTAGGATTAGGGGACGGGTGAGGGTAAGGCTTCGGGTAAGGGTTAGGTTTAGGATTAGGGTTAGGGTTAGGGTTAGGGGATGGGCACGGTTTAGGGTACAGTTTAGGGTACGACAATGCTTTAGGGTGAGCGTACGTGTTAGGGTACGGGTTAGTGTTAGCGTACGGGTTAGGATTAGGGGACGGGTTAGGGTAAGGCTTCGGGTAAGGGTTAGGGTTAGGGTTAGGATTAGGGTTAGGGGACAGGGACAGGGACGGTTTAGGGTACAGGTTAGGGTACGACAACGGTTTAGGGTGAGCGTACATGTTAGGGTACGGGTTAGTGTTAGCGTACGGTTTAGGATTAGGGGACGGCTTAGGGTAAGGCTTCGGGTAAGGGTTAGTGTTAGGGTTAGGGTTAGGGTTAGGGTACGGGGACGGGTTAGGGTACTGGTTAGGGTACGACAACGGTTTAGGGTGAGCGTACGTGTTAGGGTACGGATTAGTGTGAGCGTACAGGTTAGGATTAGGTGACGGGTGAAGGTAAGGCTTTGGGTAAGGGTTAGGGTTAGGGTTAGGGGACGGGGACGGGGACAGGGACGGGGACGGTTTAGGGTACAGGTTAGTGTACGACAATGGTTTAGGGTGAGCGTACGTGTTAGTGTACGGGTTAGTGTTAGCGTACGGGTTAGGATTAGGGGACGGGTGAGGGTAAGGCTTCGGATAAGGGTTAGGGTTAGTGTTAGGGTTAGGGTTAGGGTTAGGGGATGGGGACGGATTAGGGTACAGTTTAGGGTACGACAACTGTTTAGGGTGAGCGTACTTGTTAGGTACGGGTTAGTGTTAGCGTACGGGTTAGGATTAGGGGATGGGTGAGGGTAAGGCTTCGGGTAACGGTTAGGGTTAGGGTTAGCCTTAGGGTTAGGGTTAGGGCACATGGACGGTTTAGGGTACAGGTTAGGGTACGACAACGGTTTAGGGTGAGCGTACGTGTTAGGGTACGGGTTAGTGTTAGCGTACGGGTTAGGATTAGGGGACGGGTGAGGGTAAGGATTCGGGTAAGGGTTAGGGTTAGGGTTAGGGTTAGGGTTAGGGGCCGGGGACGGTATAGGGTACAGGTTAGGGTACAACAACGGTTTAAGGTGAGCATACATGTTAGGGTATGGGTTAGTGTTAGCGTACGGGTTAGGATTAGGGGACGGGTGAGGATAAGGCTTCGGGTAAGGGTTAGGGTTAGGGGACGGGGACCGGGACGGTTTAGGGTACAGGTTAGGGTACGACAAAGGTTTAGGGTGAGCGTACGTGTTAGGGTACGGTTTAGTGTTAGCGTATGGGTTAGGATTAGGGGAGGGGTGAGGGTAAGGCTTCGGGTAAGGGTTAGTGTTAGGGTTAGGGTTAGGGCAGGGGACGTGCACGGGGACGGTTTAGGGTACAGGTTAGTGTACGACAACGGTTTAGATTGAGCGTACGTGTTAGGGTACGGGTTAGTGTTAGCATACGGGTTAGGATTAGGGGACGGGTGAGGGTAAGGCTTCGGGTAAGGTTTAGGGTTAGGGTTAGGGTTAGGGGATGGGGACGGTGACAGGGACGGGGACGGTTTAGGTTACAGGTTAGTGTACGACAACGGTTTAGGTTGAGCGTACGTGTTAGTGTACGGGTTAGTGTTAGCGTACGGGTTAGGATTAGGTGAGATGTGAGGGTAAGGCTTCAGGTAAGGGTTAGGGTTAGGGTTAGGGTTAGGGTTAGGGGACGGGAACGGTTTAGGGTACAGGTTAGGGTACGACAACGGTTTAGGGTGAGCGTACGTGTTAGGGTACGGGTTAGTGTTAGCGTACGGGTTAGGATTAGGGGACGGGTGTGGGTAAGGCTTCAGGTAAGGGTTAGGGTTAGGGTTCGGGTTAGGGGACGGGGACGGGAACAGTGTAGGCTACAGGTTAGGGTACGGCAACAGTTTAGGGTGAGCGTACGTGTTAGGGTACGGGTTAGTGTTAGCGTACGGGTTAGGATTAGGGGACGGGTGAGGGTAAGGGTTCGGGTAAGGGTTAGGGTTAGGGTTAGGGCACGGGGACGGTTTAGGGTACAGGTTAGGGTACGACAACGGTTTAGGGTGAGCGTATGTGTTAGGGTACGGGTTAGTGTTAGCGTACGGGTTAGGATTAGGGGACGGGTGAAGATACGGCTTCGGGTAAGGGTTAGGGTTAGGGTTAGGGTTGGGGGGGACGGGGACGGGGAAGGTTTAGGGTACAGGTTAGGGTACGACAACGGTTTAGGGTGAGCGTACGTGTTAGGCTATGGGTTAGTGTTAGCATACGGGTTAAGAATAGGGGAGGGTTGAGGGTAAGGCTTCGGGTAAGGGTTAGGGTTAGGGTTAGGGTTAGGGTTAGGGTTAGCGGACAGGGACGGGGACGGTTTAGGGTTCAGGTTAGGGTACGACAACGGTTTAGGGTGAGCGTACGTGTTAGGGTACGGGTTAGTGTTAGCGTACGGGTTAGGATTAGGGGAGGGGTGAAGGTAAGATTTCGGGTAATGTTTAGGGTTAGGGTGAGGGTTAGGGGACGGGGACGGTGACGGGGACGCTTTAAGGTACAGGTTATGTTACGACAACGGTTTAGGGTGAGTTTACGTGTTAGGGTACGGGTTAGTGTTAGCGTACGGGTTAGGATTAGGGGACGGGTGAGGGTAAGGGTTCGGGTAAGGGTTAGGGTTAGGGTTAGGGCACGGGGACGGTTTAGGGTACAGGTTAGGGTACGACAACGGTTTAGTGTGAGCGTACGTCTTATGGTATGGGTTAGTGTTAGCGTACGGGTTAGGATTAGGGGACGGGTGAGGATAAGGCTTCGGGTAAGGGTTAGGGTTAGGGGACAGGGACGGGGACGGTTTAGGGTACAGGTTAGGGTACGACAAAGGTTTAGGGTGAGCGTACGTGTTAGGGTACGGTTTAGTGTTAGCGTATGGGTTAGGATTAGGGGAGGGGTGAGGGTAAGGCTTCGGGTAAGGGTCAGTGTTAGGGTTAGGGTTAGGGCAGGGGACGTGCACGGGGACGGTTTAGGGTACAGGTTAGTGTACGACAACGGTTTAGGTTGAGCGTACGTGTTAGGGTACGGGTTAGTGTTAGCATACGGGTTAGGATTAGGGGACGGGTGAGGGTAAGGCTTCGGGTAAGGTTTAGGGTTAGGGTTAGGGTTAGGGGATGGGGACGGTGACGGGAACGCTTTAGGGTACAGGTTAGGTTAC
Source organism: Delphinapterus leucas (assembly GCF_059928025.1). Taxonomy (NCBI): domain Eukaryota; kingdom Metazoa; phylum Chordata; class Mammalia; order Artiodactyla; family Monodontidae; genus Delphinapterus; species Delphinapterus leucas. The sequence goes on from NW_028322234.1 coordinate 19,630,270, forward strand.
GACAACGGTTTAGGGTGAGCGTACGTGTTAGGGTAGGGGTTAGTGTTAGCGTACGTGTCAGGATTAGGGGATGGGTGAGGGTAAGGCTTCGGGTAAGGGTTAGGGTTAGGGTTAGGGTTAGGGTTAGGTTTAGGGGACGGGGACGGTTTACGGTACAGGTTAGGGTACGACAACGTTTTAGGGTGAGCGTACGTGTTAGGGTACGGGTTAGTGTTAGCGTACGGGTTAGGATTAGGGGACGGGTGAGGGTAAGGCTTCGGGTAAGGGTTAGGGTTAGTGTTAGGGTTAGGGTTAGGGTTAGGGGACGGGGACGGTTTAGGGTACAGGTTAGGGTACGACAACTGTTTAGGGTGAGCGTACTTGTTAGGTACGGTTTAGTGTTAGCGTACGGGTTAGGATTAGGGGACGGGTGAGGGTAAGGCTTCGGGTAAGGGTTAGGGTTATGGTTAGGGTTAGGGGACGGGGACGTGGGCGGGGACGGTTTAGGGTACAGGTTAGGGTACGACAACGGTTTAGGGTGAGCGTACGTGTTCGGGTACGGGTTCGTGTTAGCGTACGGGTAAGGATTAGTGGACGGGTGAGGGTAAGGCTTCGGGTAAGGGTTAGGGTTAGGGTTAGGCTTAGGGTTAGGGTTAGGGGACGGGGACGGTTTAGGGTACAGGTTAGTGTGCGACAACGGTTTAGGGTGAGCGTACTTGTTAGGGTACGGGTTAGTGTTAGCGTACGGGTTAGGATTAGGGGACGGGTGAGGGTAAGGCTTCGGGTAAGTGTTAGGTTTAAGATTAGGGTTAGGGTTAGGGTTAGGGGATGGGCACGGTTTAGGGTACAGTTTAGGGTACGACAATGGTTTAGGGTGAGCGTACGTGTTAGGGTACGGGTTAGTGTTAGCGTACGGGTTAGGATTAGGGGACGGGTTAGGGTAAGGCTTCGGGTAAGGGTTAGGGTTAGGGTTAGGGTTAGGGGACAGGGACAGGGACGGTTTAGGGTACAGGTTAGGGTACGACAACGGTTTAGGGTGAGCGTACATGTTAGGGTACGGGTTAGTGTTAGCGTACGGGTTAGGATTAGGGGACGGGTTAGGGTAAGGCTTCGGGTAAGGGTTAGTGTTAGGGTTAGGGTTAGGGTTAGGGTACGGGGACGGTTTAGGGTACAGGTTAGGGTGCGACAACGGTTTAGGCTGAGCGTACGTGTTATGGTAAGGATTAGTGTTAGCGTAGAGGGTAGGATTATGCGATGGGTGAAGGTAAGGCTTCGGGTAAGGGTTAGGGTTAGGGTTAGGGGACGGGGACGGGGACAGGGACGGGGACGGTTTAGGGTACAGGTTAGTGTACGACAACGGTTTAGGGTGAGCGTATGTGTTAGTGTACGGGTTAGTGTTAGCGTACGGGTTAGGATTAGGGGACGGGTGAGGGTAAGGCTTCGGGTAAGGGTTAGGGTTAGGGTTAGGGGACGGGGATGGTTTAGGGTACAGGTTAGGGTCGACAACTGTTTAGGGTGAGCGTACGTGTTAGGGTACGGGTTAGTGTTAGCGTACGGGGAAGGATTAGGGGACGGGTGAGGGTAAGGCTTCGGGTAAGGGTTAGGGTTAGGGTTAGGGTTAGGGTTAGGGGACGGGGACTGGGACGGGGATGGTTTTGGGTACAGGTTAGCGTACGACAACGGTTTAGGGTGAGCGTATATGTTAGGGTAGGGGTTAGTGTTAGCGTACGGGTTAGGTTTAGGGGACGTGTGAGGGTAAGGCTTCGGGTAAGGGTTAGGGTTAGGGTTAGTGTTAGGGTTAGGGGACGGGGACGTTTTAGGGTACAGGTTAGGGTACGACAAAGGTTTAGGGTGAGCGTACGTGTTAGGGTACGGGTTAGTGTTAGCGTACGGGTTAGGATTAGGGGACGGGTGAGGGTAAGGCTTCGGGTAAGGGTTAGGGTTAGTGTTAGGGTTAGGGTTAAGGTTAGGGGACGGGGACGGTTTAGGGTACAGCTTAGGGTACGACAACTGTTTAGGGTGAGCGTACTTGTTAGGTACGGTTTAGTGTTAGCGTACGGGTTAGGATTAGGGGACGGGTGAGGGTAAGGCTTCGGGTAAGGGTTAGGGTTATGGTTAGGGTTAGGGGACGGGAACGTGGACGGGGACGGTTTAGGGTACAGGTTAGGGTACGACAACGGTTTAGGGTGAGCGTACGTGTTAGGGTACGGGTTCGTGTTAGCGTACGGGTAAGGATTAGTGGACGGGTGAGGGTAAGGCTTCGGGTAAGAGTTAGGGTTAGGGTTAGGGTTAGGGTTAGGGGACGGGGACGGTTTAGCGTACAGTTTAGCGTGCGACAACGGTTTAGGGTGAGCGTACGTGTTAGGGTACGGGTTAGTGTTAGCGTACGGGTTAGGATTAGGGGACGGGTGAGTGTAAGGCTTCGGGTAAGGGTTAGGTTTAGGATTAGGGTTAGGGTTAGGGTTAGGGGATGGGCACGGTTTAGGGTACAGTTTAGGGTATTACAATGGTTTAGGGTGAGCGTACGTGTTAGGGTACTGGTTAGTGTTAGCGTACGGGCTAGGATTATGGGACGGGTTAGGGTAAGGCTTCGGGTAAGGGTTAGGGTTAGGGTTAGGGTTAGGGTTAGGGGACAGGGACAGGGACGGTTTAGGGTACAGGTTAGGGTACGACAACGGTTTAGGGTGAGCGTACATGTTAGGGTTCGGGTTAGTGTTAGCGTACGGGTTAGGATTAGGGGACGGGTTAGGGTAAGGCTTCGGGTAAGGGTTAGTGTTAGGGTTAGGGTTAGGGTTAGGGTACGGGGACGGTTTAGGGTACAGGTTAGGGTACGACAACGGTTTAGGGTGAGTGTACGTGTTAGGGTACGGATTAGTGTTAGCGTACAGGTTAGGATTAGGTGACGGGTGAAGGTAAGGCTTCGGGTAAGGGTTAGGGTTAGGGTTAGGGGATGGTGACGGGGACAGGGACGGGGACGGTTTAGGGTACAGGTTAGTGTACGACAACGGTTTAGGGTGAGCGTACGTGTTAGTGTACGGGTTAGTGTTAGCGTACGGGTTAGGATTAGGTGAGATGTGAGGGTAAGGCTTCAGGTAAGGGTTAGGGTTAGGGTTAGGGTTAGGGTTAGGGGACGGGAACGGTTTAGGGTACAGGTTAGGGTACGACAACGGTTTAGGGTGAGCGTACGTGTTAGGGTACGGGTTAGTGTTAGCGTACGGGTTAGGATTAGGGGACGGGTGTGGGTAAGGCTTCAGGTAAGGTTTAGGGTTAGGGTTCGGGTTAGGGGACGGGGACGGGAACAGTTTAGGCTACAGGTTAGGGTACGGCAAGAGTTTAGGGTGAGCGTACGTGTTAGGGTACGGGTTAGTGTTAGCGTACGGGTTAGGATTAGGGGACGGGTGAGGGTAAGGGTTCGGGTAAGGGTTAGGGTTAGGGTTAGGGCACGGGGACGGTTTAGGGTACAGGTTAGGGTACGACAACGGTTTAGGGTGAGCGTATGTGTTAGGGTACGGGTTAGTGTTAGCGTACGGGTTAGGATTAGGGGACGGGTGAAGATACGGCTTCGGGTAAGGGTTAGGGTTAGGGTTAGGGTTATAGTTAGGGGACGGGGTCGGTTTACGGTACAGTTTAGGGTATGACAATGTTTTAGGGTGAGTGTACGTGTTAGGGTATGGTTTAGTGTTAGCGTACGGGTTAGGATTAGGGGACGGTTTAGGGTAAGGCTTCGGGTAAGGGTTAGGGTTTGGTTTAAGGTTAGGGTTAGTGTTAGGAGACGGGGACGGTTTAGGGTACAGGTTAGTGTGCGACAACGGTTTAGGGTGAGCGTCCATGATAGCGTACGGGTTAGGATTGTTGACGGGTTAGGGTAAGGCTTCGGGTAAGGATTAGGGTTACAGTTAGGGTTATGGTTAGAGTTAGGGGACAAGGACGGTTTAGGGTACAGGTTAGTGTACGACAACGATTTAGGGTGAGCGTACGTGTTAGGGTACAGAATAGTGTTAGCGTATGGTTTAGGATTAGGTGACGGGTGAGGGTAAGACTTCGGGTAAGGGTTAGGGTTAGGGTTAGGTTTAGGGTTAGGGGACGGGGACAGGGATGGTTTAGGGTACAGGTTAGGGTACGACAACGGTTTAGGGTGAGCGTACGTGTTAGGGTACGGGTTCGTGTTAGCGTACGGGTTAGGATTAGGGGACGGGTGAGGCTAAGGCTTCGGGTAAGTGTTAGGGTTAGGGTTAATGTTAGGGATAGGGTTAGGGGACGGGGACAGTTTAGGGTACAGGTTAGGGTACGACACGGTTTAGGGTGAGCGTACGTGTTAGGGTACGGGTTAGTGTTAGCGTACGGGTTAGGTTTAGGGGACGGGTGAGGGTAAGGCTTCGGGTAAGTGTTAGGGTTTGGGTTAGGGTTAGGGTTAGGGAACGGGGACGGGGACGGTTTAGGGTACAGGTTAGGGTACGACAAAGGTTTAGGGTGAGCATACGTGTTAGGGTAAGGGTTAGTGTTAGCGTACGGGTTAGGATTAGGGTATGGGTGAGGGTAAGGCTTCGGGTAAGGGTTAGGGTTAGGGTTAGGGTTAGGCTTAGGGTTAGGGTTAGGGGACGGGGATGGTTTAGGGTACAGGTTAGCTTACGAGAACGGTTTAGGGTGAGCGTACTTGTTAGGGTACGGTTTAGTGTTAGCGTACGGGTTAGGATTAGGGGACAGGTGAGAGTAAGGATTCGGATAAGGGTTAGTGTTAGGGTTAGGGTTAGGGTTAGGGGATAGGGACGGGGACGGTTTAAGGTACAGGTTAGGGTACGACAACGGTTTAGGTTGAGCGTACGTGTTAGGGTACGGATTAGTGTTAGCGTGCGGGTTAGGATTAGGTGACGGGTGAGTGTAAGGCTTCGGGTACGGGTTAGGGTTAGGGTTAGGGTTAGGGGACGGGGACGGGGACGGTTTAGGGTACAGGTTAGGGTACGACAACGGTTTAGGTTGAGCGTACGTTTTAGGGTACGGGTTAGTGTTAGCGTACGGGTTAGGATTAGGAGACGGGTGAGGGTAAGGCTTCGGGTAAGGGTTAGGGTTAGGATTAGGGTTAGGGTTAGGGTTAGGGGACGGGGACGGTTTAAGGTACAGGTTAGGGTACGACATGGTTTAGGGTGAGCGTACGTTTTAGGGTACGGGTTAGTGTTAGCGTACGGGGTAGGATTAGGGGACGGGTGAGGGTAAGGCTTCGGGTAAGGGTTAGGGTTAGGGTTAGGGTTAGGGTTAGGGGACGGGGACGGGGACGGTTTAGGGTACAGGTTAGTGTACGACAACGGTTTACGGTGAGCGTACGTGTTAGGGTACGGGTTAGTGTTAGCGTACGGGTTAGGATTAGGGGACGGGTGAGGGTAAGGCTTCGGGTAAGGTTTAGGGTTAGGGTTAGGGTTAGGGTTAGGGGACGGGGACGGGGACGCTTTAGGGTACAGGTTAGGTTACGACAATGGTTTAGGGTGAGCGTACGTGTTAGGGTACGGGTTAGTGTTAGCGTACGGGTTAGGATTAGGGGACGGGTGAGGGTAAGGCTTTGGGTAGGGGTTAGGCTTAGGGTTAGGGTTAGGGTATGGGGACGGTTTAGGGTACAGGTTAGGGTACAACAACGGTTTAGGGTGAGCGTACGAGTTAGGGTACGGGTTAGTGTTAGCGTACGGGTTAGGATTAGGGGACGGGTGAGGGTAAGGCTTCGGGTAAGGGTTAGGGTTAGGGTTAAGGTTAGGGTTAGGCGAAGGGGACGGGGACAGTTTAGGGTACAGGTTAGGGTACGACAAATGTTTACGGTGAGCGTACGTGTTAGGGGACGGGTTAGTGTTAGCGTACGGGTTAGGATTAGGGGACGGGTGAGGGTAAGGCTTCGGGTAAGGGTTAGGTTTAGGATTAGGGTTAGGGTTAGGGTTAGGGGATGGGGACGGTTTAGGGTACAGCTTAGGGTACGACAACGGTTTAGGGTGAGTGTACGTGTTAGGGTACGGGTTAGTGTTAGCGTACGGGTTAGGATTAGGGGACGGGTGAGGGTAAGGCTTCGGGTAAGGGTTAGGGTTAGGGTTAGTGTTAGGGGACGGGGACGGGGACGGGGACGGGGACGGTTTACGATACAGGTTAGGGTACGACAACGATTTAGGCTGAGCGTACGTGTTAGGGTAAGGTTTAGTGTTAGCGTACGGGTTAGGATTAGGGGACGGGTGAGGGTAAGGCTTCAGGTAAGTGTTAGGGTTTGGGTTAGGGTTAGGGTTAGGGGACGGGGACGGAGACGGTTTAGGGTACAGGTTAGGGAACGACAACGGTTTAGTGTGAGCATACGTGTTAGGGTACGGGTTAGTGTTAGCGTACGTGTTAGGATTAGGGGACGGGTGAGGGTAAGGCTTCGCGTAAGGTTTAGGGTTAGTGTTAGGGTTAGGGTTAGGTTTAGGGTTAGGGGACGGGGACGGTTTAGGGTACAGGTTAGGGTACGACAACGGTTTATGGTGAACGTATGTGTTAGGGTACGGTTTATTGTTAGCGTACGGGTTAGGATTAGGGGACGGGTGAGGGTAAGGCTTCGGGCAAGGGTTAGGGTTAGGTTTAGGGTTAGGGGACGGGGACGGGGATGGGGACGGTTTAGGGTACAGGTTAAGGTATGACAACGGTTTAGGGTGAGCGTACATTTTAGGGTACGGGTTAGTGTTAGCGTAACGGTTAGGATTAGGGGCCGGGTTAGGGTAAGGCTTCGGCTAAGGTTTAGGGTTAGGGTTAGGGTTAGGGGACGGGGACGGGGACGGTTTAGGGTACCGATTAGGGTAAGACAACGGTTTAGGGTGAGCGTACGTGTTAGGGTACGGGTTAGTGTTAGCGTACGGGTTAGGATTAAAGGACGGGTTAGGGTAAGGCTTCGGGAAAGGGTTAGGGTTAGGGTTAGGGTTAGGGTTAGGGAACGGGGACGGTTTAGGGTACAGGTTAGGGTACGACAACGGTTTAGGGTGAGCGTACGTGTTCGGGTACGGGTTCGTGTTAGCGTACGGGTAAGGATTAGTGGACGGGTGAGGGTAAGGCTTCGGGTAAGGGTTAGGGTTAGGGTTAGGCTTAGGGTTAGGGTTAGGGGACGGGGACGGTTTAGGGTACAGGTTAGTGTGCGACAACGGTTTAGGGTGAGCGTACTTGTTAGGGTACGGGTTAGTGTTAGCGTACGGGTTAGGATTAGGGGACGGGTGAGGGTAAGGCTTCGGGTAAGTGTTAGGTTTAAGATTAGGGTTAGGGTTAGGGTTAGGGGATGGGCACGGTTTAGGGTACAGTTTAGGGTACGACAATGGTTTAGGGTGAGCGTACGTGTTAGGGTACGGGTTAGTGTTAGCGTACGGGTTAGGATTAGGGGACGGGTTAGGGTAAGGCTTCGGGTAAGGGTTAGGGTTAGGGTTAGGGTTAGGGGACAGGGACAGGGACGGTTTAGGGTACAGGTTAGGGTACGACAACGGTTTAGGGTGAGCGTACATGTTAGGGTACGGGTTAGTGTTAGCGTACGGGTTAGGATTAGGGGACGGGTTAGGGTAAGGCTTCGGGTAAGGGTTAGTGTTAGGGTTAGGGTTAGGGTTAGGGTACGGGGACGGTTTAGGGTACAGGTTAGGGTGCGACAACGGTTTAGGCTGAGCGTACGTGTTATGGTAAGGATTAGTGTTAGCGTAGAGGGTAGGATTATGCGATGGGTGAAGGTAAGGCTTCGGGTAAGGGTTAGGGTTAGGGTTAGGGGACGGGGACGGGGACAGGGACGGGGACGGTTTAGGGTACAGGTTAGTGTACGACAACGGTTTAGGGTGAGCGTATGTGTTAGTGTACGGGTTAGTGTTAGCGTACGGGTTAGGATTAGGGGACGGGTGAGGGTAAGGCTTCGGGTAAGGGTTAGGGTTAGGGTTAGGGGACGGGGATGGTTTAGGGTACAGGTTAGGGTCGACAACTGTTTAGGGTGAGCGTACGTGTTAGGGTACGGGTTAGTGTTAGCGTACGGGGAAGGATTAGGGGACGGGTGAGGGTAAGGCTTCGGGTAAGGGTTAGGGTTAGGGTTAGGGTTAGGGTTAGGGGACGGGGACTGGGACGGGGATGGTTTTGGGTACAGGTTAGCGTACGACAACGGTTTAGGGTGAGCGTATATGTTAGGGTAGGGGTTAGTGTTAGCGTACGGGTTAGGTTTAGGGGACGTGTGAGGGTAAGGCTTCGGGTAAGGGTTAGGGTTAGGGTTAGTGTTAGGGTTAGGGGACGGGGACGTTTTAGGGTACAGGTTAGGGTACGACAAAGGTTTAGGGTGAGCGTACGTGTTAGGGTACGGGTTAGTGTTAGCGTACGGGTTAGGATTAGGGGACGGGTGAGGGTAAGGCTTCGGGTAAGGGTTAGGGTTAGTGTTAGGGTTAGGGTTAAGGTTAGGGGACGGGGACGGTTTAGGGTACAGCTTAGGGTACGACAACTGTTTAGGGTGAGCGTACTTGTTAGGTACGGTTTAGTGTTAGCGTACGGGTTAGGATTAGGGGACGGGTGAGGGTAAGGCTTCGGGTAAGGGTTAGGGTTATGGTTAGGGTTAGGGGACGGGAACGTGGACGGGGACGGTTTAGGGTACAGGTTAGGGTACGACAACGGTTTAGGGTGAGCGTACGTGTTAGGGTACGGGTTCGTGTTAGCGTACGGGTAAGGATTAGTGGACGGGTGAGGGTAAGGCTTCGGGTAAGAGTTAGGGTTAGGGTTAGGGTTAGGGTTAGGGGACGGGGACGGTTTAGCGTACAGTTTAGCGTGCGACAACGGTTTAGGGTGAGCGTACGTGTTAGGGTACGGGTTAGTGTTAGCGTACGGGTTAGGATTAGGGGACGGGTGAGTGTAAGGCTTCGGGTAAGGGTTAGGTTTAGGATTAGGGTTAGGGTTAGGGTTAGGGGATGGGCACGGTTTAGGGTACAGTTTAGGGTATTACAATGGTTTAGGGTGAGCGTACGTGTTAGGGTACTGGTTAGTGTTAGCGTACGGGCTAGGATTATGGGACGGGTTAGGGTAAGGCTTCGGGTAAGGGTTAGGGTTAGGGTTAGGGTTAGGGTTAGGGGACAGGGACAGGGACGGTTTAGGGTACAGGTTAGGGTACGACAACGGTTTAGGGTGAGCGTACATGTTAGGGTTCGGGTTAGTGTTAGCGTACGGGTTAGGATTAGGGGACGGGTTAGGGTAAGGCTTCGGGTAAGGGTTAGTGTTAGGGTTAGGGTTAGGGTTAGGGTACGGGGACGGTTTAGGGTACAGGTTAGGGTACGACAACGGTTTAGGGTGAGTGTACGTGTTAGGGTACGGATTAGTGTTAGCGTACAGGTTAGGATTAGGTGACGGGTGAAGGTAAGGCTTCGGGTAAGGGTTAGGGTTAGGGTTAGGGGATGGTGACGGGGACAGGGACGGGGACGGTTTAGGGTACAGGTTAGTGTACGACAACGGTTTAGGGTGAGCGTACGTGTTAGTGTACGGGTTAGTGTTAGCGTACGGGTTAGGATTAGGTGAGATGTGAGGGTAAGGCTTCAGGTAAGGGTTAGGGTTAGGGTTAGGGTTAGGGTTAGGGGACGGGAACGGTTTAGGGTACAGGTTAGGGTACGACAACGGTTTAGGGTGAGCGTACGTGTTAGGGTACGGGTTAGTGTTAGCGTACGGGTTAGGATTAGGGGACGGGTGTGGGTAAGGCTTCAGGTAAGGTTTAGGGTTAGGGTTCGGGTTAGGGGACGGGGACGGGAACAGTTTAGGCTACAGGTTAGGGTACGGCAAGAGTTTAGGGTGAGCGTACGTGTTAGGGTACGGGTTAGTGTTAGCGTACGGGTTAGGATTAGGGGACGGGTGAGGGTAAGGGTTCGGGTAAGGGTTAGGGTTAGGGTTAGGGCACGGGGACGGTTTAGGGTACAGGTTAGGGTACGACAACGGTTTAGGGTGAGCGTATGTGTTAGGGTACGGGTTAGTGTTAGCGTACGGGTTAGGATTAGGGGACGGGTGAAGATACGGCTTCGGGTAAGGGTTAGGGTTAGGGTTAGGGTTATAGTTAGGGGACGGGGTCGGTTTACGGTACAGTTTAGGGTATGACAATGTTTTAGGGTGAGTGTACGTGTTAGGGTATGGTTTAGTGTTAGCGTACGGGTTAGGATTAGGGGACGGTTTAGGGTAAGGCTTCGGGTAAGGGTTAGGGTTTGGTTTAAGGTTAGGGTTAGTGTTAGGAGACGGGGACGGTTTAGGGTACAGGTTAGTGTGCGACAACGGTTTAGGGTGAGCGTCCATGATAGCGTACGGGTTAGGATTGTTGACGGGTTAGGGTAAGGCTTCGGGTAAGGATTAGGGTTACAGTTAGGGTTATGGTTAGAGTTAGGGGACAAGGACGGTTTAGGGTACAGGTTAGTGTACGACAACGATTTAGGGTGAGCGTACGTGTTAGGGTACAGAATAGTGTTAGCGTATGGTTTAGGATTAGGTGACGGGTGAGGGTAAGACTTCGGGTAAGGGTTAGGGTTAGGGTTAGGTTTAGGGTTAGGGGACGGGGACAGGGATGGTTTAGGGTACAGGTTAGGGTACGACAACGGTTTAGGGTGAGCGTACGTGTTAGGGTACGGGTTCGTGTTAGCGTACGGGTTAGGATTAGGGGACGGGTGAGGCTAAGGCTTCGGGTAAGTGTTAGGGTTAGGGTTAATGTTAGGGATAGGGTTAGGGGACGGGGACAGTTTAGGGTACAGGTTAGGGTACGACACGGTTTAGGGTGAGCGTACGTGTTAGGGTACGGGTTAGTGTTAGCGTACGGGTTAGGTTTAGGGGACGGGTGAGGGTAAGGCTTCGGGTAAGTGTTAGGGTTTGGGTTAGGGTTAGGGTTAGGGAACGGGGACGGGGACGGTTTAGGGTACAGGTTAGGGTACGACAAAGGTTTAGGGTGAGCATACGTGTTAGGGTAAGGGTTAGTGTTAGCGTACGGGTTAGGATTAGGGTATGGGTGAGGGTAAGGCTTCGGGTAAGGGTTAGGGTTAGGGTTAGGGTTAGGCTTAGGGTTAGGGTTAGGGGACGGGGATGGTTTAGGGTACAGGTTAGCTTACGAGAACGGTTTAGGGTGAGCGTACTTGTTAGGGTACGGTTTAGTGTTAGCGTACGGGTTAGGATTAGGGGACAGGTGAGAGTAAGGATTCGGATAAGGGTTAGTGTTAGGGTTAGGGTTAGGGTTAGGGGATAGGGACGGGGACGGTTTAAGGTACAGGTTAGGGTACGACAACGGTTTAGGTTGAGCGTACGTGTTAGGGTACGGATTAGTGTTAGCGTGCGGGTTAGGATTAGGTGACGGGTGAGTGTAAGGCTTCGGGTACGGGTTAGGGTTAGGGTTAGGGTTAGGGGACGGGGACGGGGACGGTTTAGGGTACAGGTTAGGGTACGACAACGGTTTAGGTTGAGCGTACGTTTTAGGGTACGGGTTAGTGTTAGCGTACGGGTTAGGATTAGGAGACGGGTGAGGGTAAGGCTTCGGGTAAGGGTTAGGGTTAGGATTAGGGTTAGGGTTAGGGTTAGGGGACGGGGACGGTTTAAGGTACAGGTTAGGGTACGACATGGTTTAGGGTGAGCGTACGTTTTAGGGTACGGGTTAGTGTTAGCGTACGGGGTAGGATTAGGGGACGGGTGAGGGTAAGGCTTCGGGTAAGGGTTAGGGTTAGGGTTAGGGTTAGGGTTAGGGGACGGGGACGGGGACGGTTTAGGGTACAGGTTAGTGTACGACAACGGTTTACGGTGAGCGTACGTGTTAGGGTACGGGTTAGTGTTAGCGTACGGGTTAGGATTAGGGGACGGGTGAGGGTAAGGCTTCGGGTAAGGTTTAGGGTTAGGGTTAGGGTTAGGGTTAGGGGACGGGGACGGGGACGCTTTAGGGTACAGGTTAGGTTACGACAATGGTTTAAGGTGAGCGTACGTGTTAGGGTACGGGTTAGTGTTAGCGTACGGGTTAGGATTAGGGGACGGGTGAGGGTAAGGCTTTGGGTAGGGGTTAGGCTTAGGGTTAGGGTTAGGGTATGGGGACGGTTTAGGGTACAGGTTAGGGTACAACAACGGTTTAGGGTGAGCGTACGAGTTAGGGTACGGGTTAGTGTTAGCGTACGGGTTAGGATTAGGGGACGGGTGAGGGTAAGGCTTCGGGTAAGGGTTAGGGTTAGGGTTAAGGTTAGGGTTAGGCGAAGGGGACGGGGACAGTTTAGGGTACAGGTTAGGGTACGACAAATGTTTACGGTGAGCGTACGTGTTAGGGGACGGGTTAGTGTTAGCGTACGGGTTAGGATTAGGGGACGGGTGAGGGTAAGGCTTCGGGTAAGGGTTAGGTTTAGGATTAGGGTTAGGGTTAGGGTTAGGGGATGGGGACGGTTTAGGGTACAGCTTAGGGTACGACAACGGTTTAGGGTGAGTGTACGTGTTAGGGTACGGGTTAGTGTTAGCGTACGGGTTAGGATTAGGGGACGGGTGAGGGTAAGGCTTCGGGTAAGGGTTAGGGTTAGGGTTAGTGTTAGGGGACGGGGACGGGGACGGGGACGGGGACGGTTTACGATACAGGTTAGGGTACGACAACGATTTAGGCTGAGCGTACGTGTTAGGGTAAGGTTTAGTGTTAGCGTACGGGTTAGGATTAGGGGACGGGTGAGGGTAAGGCTTCAGGTAAGTGTTAGGGTTTGGGTTAGGGTTAGGGTTAGGGGACGGGGACGGAGACGGTTTAGGGTACAGGTTAGGGAACGACAACGGTTTAGTGTGAGCATACGTGTTAGGGTACGGGTTAGTGTTAGCGTACGTGTTAGGATTAGGGGACGGGTGAGGGTAAGGCTTCGCGTAAGGTTTAGGGTTAGTGTTAGGGTTAGGGTTAGGTTTAGGGTTAGGGGACGGGGACGGTTTAGGGTACAGGTTAGGGTACGACAACGGTTTATGGTGAACGTATGTGTTAGGGTACGGTTTATTGTTAGCGTACGGGTTAGGATTAGGGGACGGGTGAGGGTAAGGCTTCGGGCAAGGGTTAGGGTTAGGTTTAGGGTTAGGGGACGGGGACGGGGATGGGGACGGTTTAGGGTACAGGTTAAGGTATGACAACGGTTTAGGGTGAGCGTACATTTTAGGGTACGGGTTAGTGTTAGCGTAACGGTTAGGATTAGGGGCCGGGTTAGGGTAAGGCTTCGGCTAAGGTTTAGGGTTAGGGTTAGGGTTAGGGGACGGGGACGGGGACGGTTTAGGGTACCGATTAGGGTAAGACAACGGTTTAGGGTGAGCGTACGTGTTAGGGTACGGGTTAGTGTTAGCGTACGGGTTAGGATTAAAGGACGGGTTAGGGTAAGGCTTCGGGAAAGGGTTAGGGTTAGGGTTAGGGTTAGGGTTAGGGAACGGGGACGGTTTAGGGTACAGGTTAGGGTACGACAACGGTTTAGGGTGAGCGTACGTGTTAGGGTACGGATTAATGTTAGCGTACGGGTTAGGATTAGGTGACGGGTGAGGTTAAGGCTTCGGGTAAGGGTTATTGTTAGGGTTAGGGTTAGGTTTAGGGGACGGGGACGGGGACGGTTCAGGGTACAGGTTAGGGTACGACAAATGTTTAGGGTGAGCGTACGTGTTAGGGTACGGGTTAGTGTTAGCGTACGGGTTAGGATTAGGGGACGGGTGAGGGTAAGGCTTCGGGTAAGGGTTAGGGTTAGGGTTAGGGTTAGGGTTAGGGGACCGGGACGGTTTAGGGTACAGGTTAGGGTACAACAACGGTTTAGGGTGAGCGTACGTGTTAGGGTACGGGTTAGTGTTAGCGTACGGGTTAGGATTAGGGGACGGGTGAGGGTAAGGCTTCGGGTAAGTGTTAGGGTTAGTGTTAGGGTTAGGGTTAGGGTTAGGGGACGGAGACGGTTTATGGTACAGGTTAGGGTACGACAACGGTTTAGGGTGAGCGTACTTGTTAGTGTACGGTTTAGTGTTAGCGTACGGGTTAGGATTAGGGGACGTGTGAGGGTAAGGCTTCGGGTAAGGGTTAGGGTTACGGTTAGGGTTAGGGGACGGGGACAGGGACGGGGACGGTTTAGGCTACAGGTTAGGTTATGACAACGGTTTAGGGTGAGCGTACGTGTTAGGGTACGGGTTCGTGTTAGCGTACGGGTAAGGATTAGGTGACGGGTGAGGGTAAGGCTTCGGGTAAGGGTTAGGGTTAGGGTTAGGGTTAGGGTTAGGGGACGGGGACGGTTTAGGGTACAGGTTAGGGTACGACAACGGTTTAGGGTGAGCATACGTGTTAGGGTACGGGTTAGTGTTAGCGTACGGGTTAGGATTAGGGGACGGGTGAGGGTAAGGCTTCGGGTAAGTGTTAGGGTTAGGGTTAGGGTTAGGTTTCGGGGACGGGGACGCTTTAGGGTACAGGTTAGGGTACGACAACGGTTTAGGGTGAGCGTACGTGTTAGGGTACAGTTTAGTGTTACCGTACGGCTTAGGATTAGGGGACGGGTGATGGTAAGGCTTTGGGTAAGGGTTAGGGTTAGGGTTAGGGTTAGGAGACGGTGACGGGGACGGGGACGGTTTAGGGTACAGGTTAGGGTACGACAACGGTTTAGGGTGAGCGTACATGTTAGGGTACGGGTTAGTGTTAGCGTACGGGTTAGTTGTAGGGGACGGGTTAGGGTAAGGCTTCGGGTAAGGGTTAGGGTTAGGGTTAGGGTTAGGGTACGGGGACGGTTTAGGGTACAGGTTAGGGTACGACAAAGGTTTAGGGTGAGCGTACGTGTTAGGGTACATATTAGTGTTAGCGTACGGGTTAGGATTAGGTGACGGGTGAGGGTAAGGCTTCGGGTAAGTGTTAGGGATAGGGCTAGGGTTAGGGTTAGGGGACGGGGACGGGGACGGTTTAGGGTACAGGTTAGGGTACGACAACGGTTTAGGGTGAGCGTACGTGTTAGGGTACGTGTTAGTGTTAGCGTACGGGTTAGGATTAGGGGACGGGTGAGGGTAAGGCTTCGGGTAAGTGTTAGGGTTAGGATTAGGGTTAGAGTTAGTGTTAGGGGACGGGGACGGTTTAGGGTACAGGTTAGGTTACGACACGGTTTAGGGTGAGCGTACGTGTTAGGGTACGGGTTAGTGTTAGCGTACGGGTTAGGATTAGGGGACGGGTGAGGGTAAGGCTTCGGGTAAGGGTTATTGTTAGGGTTAGGGTTCGGGTTAGGGGACGGGGACGGGGACGGTTTAGGGTACAGGTTAGGGTACGACAAATGTTTAGGGTGAGCGTACGTGTTAGGGTACGGGTTTGTGTTAGCGTACGGGATAGAATTAGGGGACGGGTGAGGGTAAGGTTTCGGGTAAGGGTTAGGGTTAGGGTTAGGGTTAGGGTTAGGGTTAGGGTTAGGGGACGGAGACGGTTTAGGGTACAGGTTAGGGTACGACAACGGTTTAGGGTGAGCGTACGTGGTAGGGTACGGTTTAGTGTTAGCGTATGGGTTAGGATTAGGGGACGGGTGAGAGTAAGGCTTCGGGTAAGTGTTAGGGTTAGGGTTAGGGTTGGGGTTAGGGGACAGGGACAGGGACGGTTTAGGGTACAGGTTAGGGTACGACAACTCTTTAGGGTGAGCGTACATGTTAGGGTACGTGTTAGTGTTAGCGTACGGGTTAGGATTAGGGGACGGGTTAGGGTAAGGCTTCGGGTAAGGGTTAGGGTTAGGGTTAGGGTTAGGGTTAGGGAACGGGGACGGTTTAGTGTACAGGTTAGGGTACGACAACGGTTTAGGGTGAGCGTACGTGTTAGGGTACGGATTAGTGTTAGCGTACGGGTTAGGATTAGGTGACGGGTGAGGGTAAGGCTTCGGGTAAGGATTAGGGTTAGGATTAGGGTTAGGGGACGGGGACGGGGACGGTTTAGGGTAAAGGTTAGGGTACGACAACTGTTTAGGGTGAGCTTACGTGTTAGGGTACGGGTTAGTGTTAGCGTATGGGTTAGGATTAGGGGACGGGTGAGGGTAAGGCTTCGGGTAAGGTTTAGGGTTAGGGTTAGGGTTAGGGGACGGGGACGGGGACGCTTTAGGGTACAGGTTAGGTTACGACAACGGTTTAGGGTGAGCGTACGTGTTATTGTACGTGTTAGTGTTCGCGTACGGGTTAGGATTAGGGGACGGGTGAGGGTAAGGCTTGGGGTAAGGGTTAGGGTTAGGGTTAGGGGACGGGGACGGTTTAGGGTACAGGTTAGCGTACGACAACGGTTTAGGGTGAGCGTACGTGTTAGGGTACGGGTTAGTGTGAGCGTACGGGTTAGGATTAGGGGACGGGTGAGGGTAAGGCTTCGGGTAAGGGTTAGGGTTAGGGTTAGGGTTAGGGTCAGGGTTAGGGGATGTGGACGGGGACGGTTTAGGGTACAGGTTAGCGTACGATAACGGTTTAGGGTGAGCGTATGTGTTAGGGTACGGGTTAGAGTTAGCGTACGGGTTAGGATTAGGGGACGTGTGAGGGTAAGGCTTCGGGTAAGGGTTAGGGTTAGGGTTAGGGTTAGGGTTAGGGTTAGGGGACCGGGACGGTTTAGGGTACAGGTTAGGGTACAACGGTTTAGGGTGAGCGTACGTGTTAGGGTACGGGTTAGTGTTAGTGTACGGGTTAGGATTAGGGGACGGGTGAGTGTAAGGCTTCGGGTAAGGGTTAGGGTTAGGGTTAGGGTTAGGTTTAGGGGACGGGGATGCTTTAGGGTACAGGTTAGGGTACGACAACGGTTTAGGGTGAGCGTACGTGTTAGGGTACGGGTTAGCGTTAGCGTACGGGTTAGGATTAGAGGACAGGTGAGAGTAAGGCTTCGGGTAGGGATTAGGGTTAGGGTTAGGGTAGGGTTAGGGTTAGGGGACAGGGACGGTTTAGGGTACAGGTTAGGGTACGACAACGCTTTACGGTGAGCGTACGTGTTAGGGTACGGGTTAGTGTTAGCGTACGGGTTAGGATTAGGGGACGGGTGAGGATAAGTCTTCGGGTTATGGTTAAGGGGCGGGGACGGGGACGGGGAAGGTTTAGGGTACAGGTTAGGGTACGACAACGGTTTAGGGTGAGCGTACGTGTTAGGGTACGGGTTAGTGTTAGCATACGGATTACGATTAGGGGAGGGGTGAGGGTAAGGCTTCCGGTAAGGGTTAGGGTTAGGGTTAGGGTTAGGGTAAGGGGACGGGGACGGGGACGGGTTAGGGTACAGGTTAGGGTACGACAACGGTTTAGGGTGAGTGTACGTGTTAGGGTACGGGTTAGTGTTAGCGTACGGGTTAGGATTAGGGGACGGGAGAAGGTAAGGTTTCGGGTAAGGTTTAGGGTTAGGGTTAGGGTTGGGGACGGGGACAGTGACGGGGACGCTTTAGGGTACAGGTTAGGTTACGACAATGGTTTCGGGTGAGTGTACGTGTTAGGGTACGGGTTAGTGTTAGCGTACGGGTTAGGATTAGGGGACGGGTGAGGGTAAGGCTTCGGGTAAGTGTTAGGGTTAGGGTTAGGGTTAGGGTTAGGGGATGTGGACGGTTTAGGGTACAGGTTAGGGTACGACAACGGTTTAGGGTGAGCGTACGTGTTAGGGTACGGGTTACTGTTAGCGTACGGGTTAGGATTAGGGGACGGGTGAGAGTAAGGCTTCGGGTAAGGGTTAGGGTTAAGGTTAGGGTTAGGGTTAGGGGACGGGGACGGGGACGGGGACGCTTTAGGGTACAGGTTAGGTTACGACAATGGTTTAGGGTGAGCGTACGTGTTAGGGTATGGGTTAGTGTTAGCGTACGGGTTAGGATTAGGAGACGGGTGAGGGTAAGGTTTCGGGTAAGGGTTAGGGTTAGGGTTAGGGTTAGGGTTAGAGTTAGGGTTAGGGTTAGGGGACGGGGACGGATTAGGGTACAGGTTAGTGTACGACAACGGGTTAGGGTGAGCGTACGTGTTAGGGTACGGGTTAGTGTTAGCGTACGGGTTAGGATTAGGGGACGGGTGAGGGTAAGGCTTCGGGTAAGGGTTAGGGTTAGGTTTAGTGGACGGGTTAGTGTAAGGCTTCGGGTAAGGCTTAGTGATAGGGTTAGGTTTCGGGTTAGGGTTAGGGGCCGGGGACGGCTTAGGGTACAGGTTAGTGTACGACAACAGTTTAGGTTAAGCGTACGTGATAGCGTACGGGTTAGGATTGGTGACGGGTTAGGGTAAGGCTTCGGGTGAGGGTTAGGGTTAGGGTTAGGGTTAGGGTTAGGGGACGGGGACGGATTAGGGTACAGGTTAGTGTATGACAACGGGTTAGGGTGAGCGTACGTGTTAGGGCACGGGTTAGTGTTAGCGTACGGTTTAGGATTAGGGGACGGGTTAGGGTAAGGCTTCGGGCAAGTGTTAGGGTTAGTTTTAGGGTTAGCGTTAGGGTTAGGGTTAGCTCTAGGGGACGGGGATGGTTTAGGGCTCAGGTTAGGGTACGACAACGGTTTAGTGTGAGCGTACGTGTTAGGGTACCATTTAGTGTTAGCGTACGTGTTAGGATTAGGGGACGGGTGAGTGTAAGGATTCGGGTAAGGGTTAGGTTTAGGGTTAGGGATAGGGTTAGGGTTAGGGTTAGGGGTCAGGGATGGTTTAGGGTACAGGTTAGGGTACGACAACGGTTTAGGGTGAGCGTACATGTTAGCGTACGTGTTAGTGTTAGCGTACGGGTTAGGATTAGGGGACGGGTGAGGGTAAGGCTTCGGGTAAGGGTTAAAGTTAGGCTTAGGTTTAGGGTTAAGGGTCGGGGACGGGGACGGGGACGGTTAGGGTACAGGTTAGGGTACGACAACGGTTTAGGGTGAGCGTAAGTGTTAGGGTACGGGTTAGTGTTAGCGTACGGGTTAGGATTAGGAGACGGGTGAGGGTAAGGTTTCGGGTAAGGGTTAGGGTTAGGGTTAGGGTTAGGGTTAGTGTTAGGGTTAGGGGACGGTGACGGTTTAAGGTACAGGTTAGGGTACGACAACGGTTTACGGTGAGCGTACGTGTTAGGGTACGGGTTAGTGTTAGCGTACGGGTTAGGATTAGGGGATGGGTGAGGGTAAAGCTTCGGGTAAGGTTTAGGGTTAGGGTTAGGGTTAGGGTTAGGGTTAGGGTTTGGGTTAGGGGACGGGGACAGGGACGGTTTAGGGTACAGTTTAGGGTACGACAACTGTTTAGGGTGAGCGTACGTGTTAGCGTACGGTTTAGTGTTAGCGTACGGGCTAGGATTATGGGACGGGTGAGGGTAAGGCTTCGGGTAAGGGTTAGGGTTAGGGTTAGGGTTAGGGTTAGGGGACGGGGACGGTTTATGGTACAGGTTAGGGTACGACAACGGTTTAGGGTGAGCGTACGTGTTAGGGTACGGGTTAGTGTTAGCGTACGGGTTAGGATTAGGGGACGGGTGAGGGTAAGGCTTCGGGTAAGGTTTAGGGTTAGGGTTGGGGTTAGGGGACGGGGACGGTGACCGAGACGCCTTAGGGTACAGGTTAGGTTACGACAACGGTTTAGGGTGAGTGTACTTGTTAGGGTTACGGGTTAGTGTTAGCGTACGGGTTAGGATTAGGGGACGGGGGAGGGTAAGGCTTCAGGTAAGGGTTAGGGTTAGGGTTAGGGTTAGGGGACGGGGACGGTTTAGGGTACAGGTTAGGGTACGACAACGGTTTAGTGTGAGCGTACGTGTTAGGGTACGGGTTAGTGTTAGCGTACGTGTTAGGATTAGGGGACGGGTGAGGGTAAGGCTTCGGGTAAGGGTTAGGGTTAGGGTTAGGGTTAGGGTTAGCGGACGGGGACGGGGATTGTTTAGGGTACAGGTTAGTGTACGACAACGGTTTAGGGTGAGCGTATGTGTTAGGGTACAGGTTAGTGTTAGCATACGGGTTAGGATTAGGGGACGTGTGAGGGGAAGGCTTCGGGTAAGGGTTAGGGTTAGGGTTAGGGGACGAGGAAGGTTTAGGGTACAGGTTAGGGTACGACAACGGTTTAGGGTGAGCGTACGTGTTAGGGTCGGTGTTAGTGTTAGCATACGAGTTAGGATTAGGGGACGGGTGAGGGTAAGGCTTCGGGTAAGTGTTAGGGTTAGGGTAAGATTTAGGGTTAGGGGACAGGGACGGGGACGGTTTAGGGTACAGGTTAGTGTACGACAACGGTTTAGGGTGATCGTACGTGTTAGAGTACGGGTTAGTGTTAGTGTACGGGTTAGGATTAGGGGACGGGTGAGGGTAAGGCTTCGGGTAAGGGTTAGGGTTAGTGTTAGGGTTAGGGTTAGGGTTAGGGGACGGGGACGGTTTAGGGTACAGGTTAGGGTACGACAACGGTTTAGGGTGAGCGTACGTGTTAGGGTACGGGTTAGTGTTAGCGTACGGGTTAGGATTAGGGGACGGGTGAGCATAAGGCTTCGGGTAAGTGTTATGGTTAAGGTTAGGGTTAGGTTTAGGGTTAGGTTTAGGGGATGGGGACGGTTTAGGGTACAGGTTAGGGTACGACAACGGTTTAGGGTGAGCGTACGTGTTAGGGTACGGTTTAGTGTTAGCGTACGGGTTAGGATTAGGGGCCGGGTGAGGGTAAGGCTTTGGGTAAGGGTTAGGGTTAGGGTTAGGGTTAGGGGACGGGGACAGGGAGGGTTTAGGGTACACGTTAGGGTACGAAAACGGTTTAGGGTGAGCGTACATGTTAGGATACGGTTAGTGTTAGCGTACGGGTTAGGATTAGGGGACGGGTTAGGGTAAGGCTTCGGGTAAGGGTTAGGGTTACGGTTAGGGTTAGGGTACGGGGACGGTTTAGGGTACAGGTTAGGGTACGACAACGGTTAAGCGTGAGCGTACGTGTTAGGGTACAGATTAGTGTTAGCGTACGTGTTAGGATTAGGTGACGGTTGAGGGTAAGGCTTCGGGTAAGGGTTAGGGTTAGGGTTAGGGTTAGGGTTAGGGTTAGGGGACGGGGACGGTTTAGGGTACAGGTTAGGGTACGACAAAGGTTTAGGGTGAGCGTACGTGTTAGGGTACGGGTTACTGTTAGCGTACGGGTTAGGATTAGGGGACGGGTGAGGGTAAGGCTTCGGGCAATTGTTAGGGTTAGGATTAGCGTTAGGGTTAGGGTTAGGGGACGGGGACGGTTTAGGGTACAGGTTAGGGTACGACACGGTTTAGGGTGAGCGTACGTGTTAGGGTACGGGTTAGTGTTAGCGTACGGTTTAGGATTAGGGGACGGGTGAGGGTAAGGCTTCGGGTAAGGGTTAGGGTTAGAGTTAGTTTTAGGGGACGGGGACGGGGACGGTTTAGGGTACAGGTTAGGGTACGACAAAGGTTTAGGGTGAGCGTACGTGTTAGGGTACGGCTTAGTGTTAGCGTACGGGTTAGGATTAGGGGACGGGTGAGGGTAAGGCTTCGGGTAAGGGTTAGAGTTAGGGTTAGAGTTAGGGTTAGGGTTACGGTTATGGGAACGGGACGGTTTAGGGTAGAGTTTAGGGTACGACAACGGTTTAGGGTGAGCGTACGTGTTAGGGTACGGTTTAGTGTTAGCGTACAGGTTAGGATTCGGGGACGGGTGAGGGTAAGGCTTCGGGTAAGAGTTAGGGTTAGGGTTATGGTTAGGGGATGGGGACGGGGACGGGGACGGTTTAGGGTACAGTTTAGGGTACGACAACGGTTTAGGGTGAGCGTACGTGTTAGGGTACGGGTTAGCGTTAGCGTACGGGTTAGGATTAGAGGACAGGTGAGAGTAAGTCTTCGGGTAGGGATTAGGGTTAGGGTTAGTTTAGGGTTAGGGTTAGGGGACAGGGACGGTTTAGGGTACAGGTTAGGGTACGACAACGCTTTACGGTGAGCGTACGTGTTAGGGTACGGGTTAGTGTTAGCGTACGGGTTAGGATTAGGGGACGGGTGAGGATAAGTCTTCGGGTTAGGGTTAAGGGGCGGGGAAGGGGACGGGGAAGGTTTAGGGTACAGGTTAGGGTACGACAACGGTTTAGGGTGAGCGTACGTGTTAGGGTACGGGTTAGTGTTAGCATACGGGTTAGGATTAGGGGAGGGGTGAGGGTAAGGCTTCGGGTAAGGGTTAGGGTTAGGGTTAGGGTTAGGGTAAGGGGACGGGGATGGGGACGGGTTAGGGTACAGGTTAGGGTACGACAACGGTTTAGGGTGAGTGTACGTGTTAGGGTACGGGTTAGTGTTAGCGTACGGGTTAGGATTAGGGGACGGGAGAAGGTAAGGTTTCAGGTAAGGTTTAGGGTTAGGGTTAGGGTTGGGGACGGGGACAGTGACGGGGACGCTTTAGGGTACAGGTTAGGTTACGACAATGGTTTCGGGTGAGTGTACGTGTTAGGGTACGGGTTAGTGTTAGCGTACGGTTTAGGATTAGGGGACGGGTGAGGGTAAGGCTTCGGGTAAGTGTTAGGGTTAGGGTTAGGGTTAGGGTTAGGGGATGTGGACGGTTTAGGGTACAGGTTAGGGTAAGACAATGGTTTAGGGTGAGCGTACCTGTTAGGGTATGGGTTAGTGTTAGCGTACGGGTTAGGATTAGGGGACGGGTGAGGGTAAGGCTTTGGGTAAGGGTTAGGGTTAGGGTTAGGGTTAGGGTTAGGGTTGGGGTACGGGTACGGTTTAGGCTACAGGTTAGGGTACGACAACGGTTTAGGGTGAGCGTACGTGATAGGGTACGGATTAGTGTTAGCGTACGGGTTAGGATTAGGTGACGGGTGAGGGTAAGGCTTCGGGTAAGGGTTAGGTTTAGGGTTAGGTTTAGGGGACGGGAACGGGGACAGTTTAGGGTACAGGTTAGGGTACGACAACCAGTTAGGGTGAGCGTACGTGTTAGGGTACGGGTTAGTGTTAGCGTACGGTTTAGGATTAGGGGACGGGTGAGGGTAAGGCTTCGGGTAAGGGTTAGGTTTTGGATTAGGGTTAGGGTTAGGGTTAGGGGATGGGGACGGTTTCCGGTACAGGTTAGGGTACAACAACAGTTTAGGGTGAGCGTACGTGTTAGGGTACGGGTTAGTGTTAGCGTACGGGTTAGGATTAGGGGACGGGTGAGGGTAAGGCTTCGGGTAAGGTTTAGGGTTAGGGTTAGGGTTAGGGGACGGGGACGGGGACGGTTTAGGGTACAGGTTAGGGTACAACAACGGTTTCGGGTGAGCATACGTGTTAGGGTACGGGTTAGTGTTAGCATACGGGTTAGGATTAGGGGACGGGTGAGGGAAAGGCTTCGGGAAAGGTTTAGGGTTAGGGTTAGGGTTAGGGGACGGGGACGGGGACGGGGACGCTTTAGGGTACAGGTTAGGTTACTACAACGGTTTAGTGTGAGCGTACGTGTTAGGGTACGGGTTAGTGTTAGCGTACGGTTTAGGATTAGGGGACGGGTGAGGGTAAGGCTTCGGGTAAGGGTTAGGGTTAGGGTTAGCGTTAGGGTTAGGGTTAGGGTTAGGGGACGGGGACGGTTTAGGGTACAGTTTAGGGTACGACAACGGTTTAGGGTGAGCGTACGTGTTAGGGTATGGGTTAGTGTTAGCGTACGGGTTAGGATTAGGTGACGGGTGAAGGTAAGGTTTCGGGTAAGGTTTAGGGTTAGGGTTAGGCTTAGGGGACGGGGTCGGTGACGGCGACGCTTTAGGGTACAGGTTAGGTTACGACAACGGTTTAGGGTGAGCGTACGTGTTAGGGTACGTGTTAGTGTTAGCGTACGGGTTAGGATTAGGTGACGGGTGAGGGTAAGGCTTCGGGTAAGGCTTAGGGTTAGGTGCCGGGGACGGGGACCGTTTAGGGTTCAGGTTAGTGTACGACTACCAGTTAGGGTGAGCGTACGTGTTAGGGTACGGGTTAGTGTTAGCATACGAGTTAGGATTAGGGGACCGGTGAGGGTAAGGCTTCGGGTAAGGGTTAGGTTTAGGATTAGGGTTAGGGTTAGGGTTAGGGGATGGGGACGGTTTACGGTACAGGTTAGGGTACGACAACGGTTTAGGGTGAGCGTACGTGTTAGGGTACGGGTTAGTGTTAGCGTACGGGTTAGGATTAGGGGACGGGTGAGGGTAAGGCTTCGGGTAAGGGTTAGGGTTAGGGTTAGGGTTAGGGTTAGGGGACGGTGACGGGGATGGTTTAGGGTAAACGTTAGGGTACGACAACGGTTTAGGTTGAGTGTACGTGTTAGGGTACGGGTTAGTGTTAGCGTACGGGTTAGGATTAGGGGACGGGTGAGGGTAAGGCTTCGGGTAAGGGTTAGGGTAAGGGTTAGGGTTAGGGTTAGGGGACGGGGACGGGGACGGTTTCGGGTACAGGTTAGGGTACGACAACGGTTTAGGGTGAGAATACGTGTTAGGGTACGGGTTAGTGTTAGCGTACGGGTTAGGATTAGGGGACGGGTGAGGGAAAGGCTTCGGGAAAGGTTTAGGGTTAGGGTTAGGGTTAGGGGACGGGGACGGGGACGGGGACGCTTTAGGGTACAGGTTAGGTTACTACAACGGTTTAGTGTGAGTGTACGTGTTAGGGTATGGGTTAGTGTTAGCGTACGGGTTAGGATTAGGGGACGTGTGAGGTGAAGGCTTCGGGTAAGTGTTAGGGTTAGGGTTAGGGTTAGGGTTAGGGGACGGGGACGGAGACGGTTTAGGGTACAGGTTAGGGTACGACAACGGTTTAGGGGGAGCATACGTGTTAGGGTTCGGGTTAGTGTTAGCGTACGTGTTAGGATTAGGGGACGGGTGAGGGTAAGGCTTCGGGTAAGGGTTAGGGGTAGGGTTAGGGTTAGGGTTAGGGTTAGGGGACAGGGACGGTTTAGGGTACAGGTTAGGGTACGACAACGGTTTAGGGTGAACGTATGTGTTAGGGTACGGTTTAGTGTTAGCGTACGGGTTAGGATTAGGGGACGGGTGAGGATAAGGATTCGGGTAAGGTTTAGGGTTAGGGTTAGGGTTAAGGGGCGGGGACGGGGACGGGGAAGGTTTAGGGTACAGGTTAGGGTACGAAAACGGTTTAGGTTGGGCGTACGTGTTACGGTACGGGTTAGTGTTAGCATACGGGTTAGGATTAGGGGAGGGGTGAGGGTAAGGCTTCGGGTAAGGGTTAGGGTTGGGGTTAGGGTTAGGGTAAGGGGACGGGGACGGGGACGGTTTAGGGTACAGGTTAGGGTACGACAACGGTTTGGTGTGAGCGTACGTGTTAGGGTACGGGTTAGTGTTAGCGTACGGGTTAGGATTAGGTGACGGGTGAAGGTAAGGTTTCGGGTAAGGTTTAGGGTTAGCGTTAGGTTTAGGGGACGGGGACGGTGACGGGGACGCTTTAGGGTACAGGTTAGGTTACGACAACGGTTTCGGGTGAGTGTACGTGTTAGGGTAAGTGTTAGTGTTAGCGTACGGGTTAGGATTAGGGGACGGGTGAGGGTAAGGCTTCGGGTAAGGGTTAGGGTTAGGGTTAGGGTTAGGGTTAGGGTACGGGGACGGTTTAGGGTGCAGGTTAGGGTACGACAATGGTTTAGGGTGAGTGTACGTGTTAGGGTACGGGTTAGTGTTAGCGTATGGGTTAGGATTAGGGGACGGGTGAGAGTAAGGCTTCGGGTAAGGGTTAGGGTTAGGGTTAGGGTTAGGGTTAGGGTTAGGGGACGGGTACGGTTTAGGGTACAGGTGTGGGTACGACAAAGGTTTTGGTTGAGCGTACGTGTTAGGGTACGGGTTAGTGTTACCGTAAGGGTTAGGATTAGGGGACGGGTGAGGGTAAGGCTTCGGGTAAGGGTTAGGGTTAGGTGTAGGGTTAGGCTTAGTGTTAGGGTTAGGGGACGGAGACGATTTAGGGTACAGGTTAGGGTACGACAACGGTTTAAGGTGAGCGTACGTGTTAGGGTATGGTTTAGTGTTAGCGTACGGTTTAGGATTAGGGGACGGGTGAGGGTAAGGCTTCGGGTAAGGGTTAGGGTTAGGGTAAGGGTTAGGGTTAGGGGACGGGGACGGAGACGGCTTAGGGTATATGTTAGGGTCCGACAACTGTTTAGCGTGAGCGTACTTGTTAGGGTATGGTTTAGTGTTACCGTACGGGTTGGGATTAGGGGACGGGTGAGGGTAAGGCTTCGGGTAAGGTTTAGGGTTACGGTTAGGGTTAGGGGACAGGGATGGGGACGGGGACGGTTTAGGGTACAGGTTAGGGTACGACAACGTTTTAGGGTGAGCGTACGTGTTAGGGTATGGGTTCGTGTTAGCGTATGGGTAAGGATTAGGGGACGGGTGAGGTTAAGGCTTCGGGTAAGGGTTAGGATTAGGGTTAGGGTTAGGGTTAGGGTTAGGGGACGGGGACGGTTTAGGGTACAGGTTATGGTTCGACAACGTTTTAGGGTGAGCGTACGTGTTAGGATACGGGTTAGTGTTAGCGTACGGGTTAGGATTAGGTGACGTGTGAGGGTAAGGCTTCGGGTAAGGGTTAGGGTTAGGGTTAGGTTTAGGGGAAGGGGACGGGGACAGTTTAGGGTACACGTTAGGGTACGACAACAGTTTAGGGTGAGCGTACGTGTTAGGGTACGGGTTAGTGTTAGCCTACGGGTTAGGATTAGGGGACGGGTGAGGGTAAGGCTTCGGGTAAGGGTTAGGGATAGGGTTAGGGTTAGGGTTAGGGGACAGGGACGGGGACGGTTTAGCGTACAGGTTAGGGTACGACAACGGCTTAGGGTGAGCGTACGTGTTGGGGTTTGGGTTAGTGTTAGCGTACGTGTTAGGATTAGGGGACGGGTGAGGGTAAGGCTTTGGGTAAGGGTTAGGGTTAGGGTTAGGGTTAGGGTACGGGGACGGTTTAGGGTACAGGTTAGGGTACGACAACGGTTTAGTGTGAGCGTACGTGTTAGGGTACGGGTTAGTGTTAGCGTACGTGTTAGGATTAGGGGACGGGTGAGGGTAAGGCTTTGGGTAAGGTTTAGGGTTAGGGTTAGGGTTAGGAGACGGGGATGGGGACGGGGACGGTGTAGGGTACAGGTTAGGGTACGACAACGGTTTAGGGTGAGCGTACGTGTTAGGGTACGGGTTAGTGTTAGCGTACGGGTTAGGATTAGGGGAGGGGTGAGGGTAAGGCTTCGGGTAAGGGTTAGGGTTAGGGTTAGGGTTAGGGTAAGGGGACGGGGTCGGGGACGGTTTAGGGTACAGGTTAGGGTACGACAACGGTTTAGGGTGAGCGTTCGTGTTAGGGTACGGGTTAGTGTTAGCGTACGGGTTAGGATTAGGGGACGGGAGAAGGTAAGTTTTCGGGTAAGGTTTAGGGTTAGGGTTAGGGTTGGGGACGGGGACGGTGACGGGGACGTTTTAGGTACAGGTTATGTTACGACAACGGTTTAGGGTGAGTGTACGTATTAGGGTATGGGTTACTGTTAGCGTACGGTTAGGATTAGGGGACGGGTGAGGGTAAGGCTTCGGGCAAGGGTTAGGGTTAGGGTTAGGGTTAGGGGACGGGGACGGGGGCGGTTTAGGGTACAGGTTAGGGTACGACAACGGTTTAGGGTGAGCGTACGTGTTAGGGTACGGGTTAGTGTTAGCGTACCGGTTAGGATTAGGGGACGGGTGAGAGTAAGGCTTCGGGTAAGGGTTAGGGTTAGGGTTAGGGTAAGGGTTAGGGTTAGGGGACGGGGACTGTTTAGGGTACAGGTTAGGGTATGACAGCAGTTTTGGGTGAGCGTACGTTTTAGGGTACGGGTTAGTGTTAGCGTACGGGTCAGGATTAGGGGACTGGTGAGGATAAGGCTTCGGGTAAGTATTAGGGTTAGGATTAGGGTTAGGGTTAGGGTTAGGGAACGGGGACGGTTTAGGGTACAGGGTAGGGTACGACACGGTTTAGGGTGAGCGTACGTGTTAGGGTACGGGTTAGTGTTAGCGTACGGGTTAGGATTAGGGGACGGGTGAGGGTAAGGCTGCGGGTAAGGGTTAGGGTTAGGGTTAGGGTTAGGGTTAGGGGACGGGGACGGTTTAGGGTACAGGTTAGGGTACGACAAATGTTTAGGGTGAGCGTAGGTGTTAGGGTACGGGTTAGTGTTAGCGTACGGGTTAGGATTAGGGGACGGGTGAGAATAAGGCTTCGGGTAAGGGTTAGGGTTAGGGTTAGTGTTAGGGTTAGGGGACAGGGAAAGGGACGGTTTAGGGTAAAGGTTAGTGTACTACAACGGTTTAGGGTGAGCGTACATGTTAGGGTACGTGTTAGTGTTAGCGTATGGGTTAGGATTAGGGGACGAGTTAGGGTAAGGCTTTGGGTAAGGTTTAGGGTTAGGGTTGGGGTTAGGGTTAGGGTACGGGGACGGTTTAGGGTACAAGTTAGGGTACGACATGGTTTAAGGTGAGCGTACGTGTTAGGGTACGGGTTACTGTTAGCGTACGGGGCAGGATTAGGAGACGGGTGAGGATATGGCTTCCGGTAAGGGTTAGGGTTATGGTTAGGGTTAGGGTTAGGGGACTGGGACGTGGACGGTTTAGGGTACAGGTTAGGGTACGACAACGGTTTAGGGTGAGTGTACGAGTTAAGGTACGGGTTAGTGTTAGCGTACGGGTTAGGATTAGGGGACGGGTGAGCGTAAGGCTTCGGGTAAGTGTTATGGTTAGGGTTAGGGTTAGGTTTAGTGTTAGGTTTAGGGGATGGGGACGGTTTAGGGTACAGGTTAGGGTACGACAACGGTTTAGGGTGAGCGTACGTGTTAGGGTACGGTTTAGTGTTAGCGTACGGGTTAGGATTAGGGGACGGGTGAGGGTAAGGCTTTGGGTAAGGGTTAGGGTTAGGGTTAGGTTTAGGGTTAGGGGACGGGGACGGGGACGGTATAGGGTACACGTTATAGTACGACAACGGTTTAGGGTGAGCGTACATGTTAGGGTACGGGTTAGTGTTAGGGTACGGGTTAGGATTAGGGGACGGGTTAGGGTAAGGCTTCGGGCAAGGGTTAGGGTTAGGGTTAGGGTACGGGGACGGTTTAGGGTACAGGTGAGGGTTCAACAAAGGTTTAGGATGAGCGTACGTGTTAGGGTACAGATTAGTGTTAGAGTACGGGTTAGGATTAGGTGACGGGTGAGGGTAAGGCTTCGGGTAAGGGTTAGGGTTAGGATTAGTGTTAGGTTTAGGGTTAGGGGACGGGGACGGTTTAGGGTACAGGTTAGGATACGACACGGTTTAGGGTGAGCGTACGTGTTAGGATACGGTTTAGTGTTAGCGTACGGGTTAGGATTAGGGGACGGTTGAGGGTAAGGCTTCGGGTAAGGGTTAGGGTTGGGGTTAGGGTTAGGGTTAGGGGACGGGGACGGGGACGGTTTAGGGTACAGGTTAGTGTACGACAAAAGTTTAGGGTGAGCGTACGTGTTAGGGTATGGTTTAGTGTTAGCGTACGGGTTAGGATTAGGGGACGGGTGATGGTAAGGCTTCGGGTAAGGGTTAGAATTAGGGTTAGGGTTAGGGTTAGGGTTAGGGTTAGGGGACGGGGACATTTTATGGTACAGGTTAGGGTACGACAACTGTTTAGGGTGAGAATACGTGTTAGGGTACGGGTTAGAGTTAGCGTACGGGTTAGGATTAGGGGACGGGTGAGGGTAAGGCTTTGGGTAAGGGTTAGGGTTAGGGTTAGGGTTAGGAGACGGGGACGGGGACGGGGACGGTTTAGGGTACAGGTTAGGGTACGACAACGGCTTAGTGTGAGCGTACGTGTTAGGGTATGGGTTAGTGTTAGCGTACGGGTTAGGATTAGGGGACGGGTGAGGGTAAGGCTTTGGGTAAGGGTTAGGGTTAGGGTTAGGGTTAGGGTTAGGGTTAGGGTACGGGGACGGTTTAGGGTACAGGTTAGGGTACGAAAACGGTTTAGGGTGAGCGTACGTGTTAGGGTACGGATTAGTGTTAGCGTACGGGTTAGGATTAGGTGACGGGTGAGGGTAAGGCTTCGGGTAAGGGTTAGGGTTAGGGTTAGGGTTAGGGTTAGGTGACGGGGAAGGTTTAGGTTACAGGTTAGGGTACGAAAACGGTTTAGGGTGAGCGTACGTGTTAGGGTACGGGTTAGTGTTAGCGTACGGGTTAGGATTAGGGGACGGGTGAGGGTAAGGCTTCGGGTAAGTGTTATGGTTATGGTTAGGGTTAGGGTTAGGGTTAGGTTTAGGGGATGGGGACGGTTTAGGGTACAGGTTAGGGTACGACAATGGTTTAGGGTGAGCGTACGTGTTAGGGTACAGTTTAGTGTTACCCTACGGCTTAGGATTAGGGGACGGGTGATGGTAAGGCTTTGGGTAAGGGTTAGGGTTAGGGTTAGGGTTAGGGTTAGGGTACGGGGATGGTTTAGGGTACAGGTTAGTGTACGACAACGGTTTAGGGTGAGCGTACGTGTTAGGGTACGGGTTAGTGTTAGCGTACGGGTTAGGCTTAGGGGACGGGTGAGGGAAAGGCTTCGGGTAAGTGTTATGGTTAGGGTTAGGGTTAGGGTTAGGGTTAGGTTTAGGGGATGGGGACGGTTTAGGGTACAGGTTAGGGTACGACATAGGTTTAGGGTGAGCGTACGTGTTAGGGTACGGGTTAGTGTTAGCGTACGGGTTAGGATTAGGTGACGGGTGAGGGTAAGGCTTCGGGTAAGGGTTAGGGATAGGGTTAGGGTTAGGGTTAGGGGACGGGGACGGGGACGGTTTAGGGTATAGGTTAGGGTACGACAACGGTTTAGGGTGAGCGTACGTGTTAGGGTACGGGTTAGTGTTAGCGTACGGGTTAGGATTAGGGGATGGGTGAGGGGAAAGCTTCGGGTAAGGTTTAGGGTTAGGGTTAGGGTTAGGGTTAGGGTTAGGGTTAGGGTTTGGGTTAGGGGACGGGGACGGGGACGGTTTAGGGTACAGGTTAGGGTACGACAACGGTTTAGGGTGAGCGAACGTGTTAGGGTACGGGTTAGTGTTAGCGTACGGGTTAGGATTAGGGGACGGGTGAGGGTAAGGCTTCTGGTAAAGGTTAGGGTTAGGGTTAGGGTTAGGGTTAGGGATAGGGGACCGGGACAGTTTAGGGTACAGGTTAGGGTATGACAACAGTTTAGGGTGAGCGTACGTGTTAGGGTACGGGTTAGTGTTAGCGTACGTGTTAGGATTAGGGGATGTGTGAGGGTAAGGCTTCGGGTAAGGGTTAGGGTTACGGTTAGGGTTAGGGTTAGGGGACGGGACGGTTTAGTGTACAGGTTAGGGTACGACAACGGTTTAGGGTGAGCGTACGTGTTAGGGTACTGTTTAGTGTTAGCGTACGGGTTAGGATTCGGGGACGGGTGAGAGTAAGGCTTCGTGTAAGGGTTAGGGTTAGGGTTAGGGTTAGGGGACGGGGACGGTTTAGGGTACAGGTTAGGGTACGACAACGGTTTAGGGTGAGCGTACGTGTTAGGGTACGGGTTAGTGTTAGCGTATGGGTTAGGATTAGGGGACGGGTGAGGGTAAGGCTTCGGGTAAGGTTTAGGGTTAGGGTTAGGGTTAGGGGACGGGGACGGTTTAGGGTACAGGTTAGGGTACGACAACGGTTTAGGGTGAGTGTACGTGTTAGGGTAAGGGTTAGTGTTAGTGTACGGGTTAGGTTTAGGGGACGGGTGAGGATAAGGCTTTGGGTAAGGTTTAGGGTTAGGGTTAGGGTTAGGGGACGGGGACGGGGACGGGGATGGTTTAGGGTACAGGTTAGGGTACGACAATGGTTTAGGGTGAGTGTACTTGTTAGGGTTACGGGTTAGTGTTAGCGTACGGGTTAGGATTAGGGGACGGGGGAGGGTAAGGCTTCAGGTAAGGGTTAGGGTTAGGGTTAGGGTTAGCGGACGGGGACGGGGACGGTTTAGGGTACAGGTTAGCGTACGACAACGGTTTAGGGTGAGCGTATGTGTTAGGGTACGGGTTAGGATAAGGGGAGGGGTGAGGGTAAGGCTTCAGGTAAGGGTTAGGGTTAGGGTTAGGGTCAGGGCAAGGGGACGGGGACGGGGACGGTTTAGGGTACAGGTTAGGTTACGACAACGGTTTAGGGTGAGTGTACTTGTTAGGGTTACGGGTTAGTGTTAGCGTACGGGTTAGGATTAGGGGACGGGGGAGGGTAAGGCTTCAGGTAAGGGTTAGGGTTAGGGTTAGGGTTAGGGTTAGCGGACGGGGACGGGGACGGTTTAGGGTACAGGTTAGCGTACGACAACGGTTTAGGGTGAGCGTATGTGTTAGGGTACGGGTTAGTGTTAGCATACGCGTTAGGATTAGGGGACGTGTGAGGGGAAGGGTTAGGGTTAGGGTTAGGATTAGGGTTAGGGGACGAGGAAGGTTTAGGTTACAGGTTAGGGTACGACAACGGTTTAGGGTGAGCGTACGTGTTAGGGTCGGTGTTAGTGTTAGCATACGAGTTAGGATTAGGGGACGGGTGAGGGTAAGGCTTCGGGTAAGGGTTAGGGTTAGGGTAAGATTTAGGGTTAGGGGACAGGGACGGGGACGGTTTAGGGTACAGGTTAGTGTACGACAACGGTTTAGGGTGATCGTACGTGTTAGGGTACGGGTTAGTGTTAGCGTACGGGTTAGGATTAGGGGACGGGTGACGGTAAGGCTTCGGGTAAGGGTTAGGGTTAGTGTTAGGGTTAGGGTTAGGGTTAGGGGACGGGGACGGTTTAGGGTACAGGTTAGGGTACGACAACGGTTTGGGGTGAGCGTACGTGTTAGGGTACGGGTTAGTGTTAGCGTACGGGTTAGGATTAGGGAACGGGTGAGGGTAAGGCTTCGGGTAAGTGTTATGGTTCGGGTTAGGGTTAGGTTTAGGGTTAGGTTTAGGGGATGGGGACGGTTTAGGGTACAGGTTAGGGTACGACAACGGTTTAGGGTGAGCGTACGTGTTAGGGTACGGTTTAGTGTTAGCGTACGGGTTAGGATTAGGGGACGGGTGAGGGTAAGGATTTGGGTAAGGGTTAGGGTTACGGTTAGGGTTAGGGTTAGGGGACGGGGACGGGGACGGTTTAGGGTACACGTTAGGGTACGAAAACGGTTTAGGGTGAGCGTACATGTTAGGGTACGGGTTAGTGTTAGCGTACGGGTTAGGATTAGGGGACAGGTTAGGGTAAGGCTTCGGGTAAGGGTTAGGGTTAGGGTTAGGGTTAGGGTCCGGGGACGGTTTAGGGTACAGGTTAGGGTACGACAACGGTTTAGCATGAGCGTACGTGTTAGGGTACAGATTAGTGTTAGCGTACGTGTTAGGATTAGGTGACGGTTGAGGGTAAGACTTCGGGTAACGGTTAGATTTAGGGTTAGGGTTAAAGTTAGGGGACGGGGACGGGGACGGTTTAGGGTACAGGTTAGGGTACGACAACGGTTTAGGGTGAGCGTATGTGTTAGGGTACGGGTTACTGTTAGCGTACGGGTTAGGATTAGGGGACGGGTGAGGGTAAGGCTTCGGGCAATTGTTAGGGTTAGGATTAGCGTTAGGGTTAGGGTTAGGGGCGGGGACGGTTTAGGGTACAGGTTAGGGTACGACACGGTTTAGGGTGAGCGTACGTGTTAGGGTACGGGTTAGTGTTAACGTACGGTTTAGGATTAGGGGACGGGTGAGGGTAAGGCTTCGGGTAAGGGTTAGGGTTAGAGTTAGTTGTAGGGGACGGGGACGGGGACGGGGACGGTTTAGGGTACAGGTTAGGGTACGACAAAGGTTTCGGGTGAGTGTACATGTTAGGGTACGGGTTAGTGTTAGCGTACGGGTTAGGATTAGGGGACGGGTGAGGGTAAGGCTTCGGGTAAGGGTTAGAGTTAGGGTTAGGGTTAGGGTTAGGGTTACGGATATGGGACCGGGACGGTTTAGGGTACAATTTAGGTTACTACAACGGTTTAGGGTGAGCGTACGTGTTAGGGTACGGTTTAGTGTTAGCGTACAGGTTAGGATTCGGGGACGGGTGAGGGTAAGGCTTCGGGTAAGGGTTAGGGTTAGGGTTATGGTTAGGGGATGGGGACGTGGACGGGGACGGTTTAGGGTACAGTTTAGGGTACGACAACGGTTTAGGGTGAGCGTACGTGTTAGGGTACGGGTTAGTGTTAGCGTACGGGTTAGGGGACTGGTGAGGGTAAGGCTTCGGGTAGGTATTAGGGTTAGGATTAGGGTTAGGGTTAGGGTTAGGGAACGGGGAGGGTTTAGGGTACAGGGTAGGGTACGACACGGTTTAGGGTGAGCGTACGTGTTAGGGTACGGGTTAGTGTTAGCGTACGGTTTAGGATTAGGGGACGGGTGAGGGTAAGGCTGCGGGTAAGGGTTAGGGTTAGGGTTAGGGTTAGGGTTAGGGTTAGGGGACGGGGACGGTTTAGGGTACAGGTTAGGGTACGACAAAAGTTTAGGGTGAGCGTACGTGTTAGGGTACGGGTTAGTGTTAGTGTACGTGTTAGGATTAGGGGACGGGTGAGAATAAGGCTTCGGGTAAGGGTTAGGGTTAGGGTTAGGGTTAGGGGTAGGGGACAGGGAAAGGGACGGTTTAGGGTAAAGGTTAGGGTACGACAACGGTTTAGGGTGAGCGTACATGTTAGGGTACGTGTTAGTGTTAGCGTACGGGTTAGGATTAGGGGACGAGTTAGGGTAAGGCTTCGGGTAAGGGTTAGGGTTAGGGTTAGGGTTAGGGTACGGGGACGGTTTAGGGTACAGGTTAGGGTACGACATGGTTTAGGGTGAGCGTATGTGTTAGGGTACGGGTTAGTGTTAGCGTACGGGGTAGGATTAGGAGACGGGTGAGGGTATGGCTTCGGGTAAGGTTTAGGGTTAGGGTTAGGGTTAGGGTTAGGGGACTGGGGCTGGGACGGTTTAGGGTACAGGTTAGGGTACGACAACGGTTTAGGGTGAGCGTACGAGTTAGGGTACGGGTTAGTGTTAGCGTACGGGTTAGGATTAGGGGCCGGGTGAGGGTAAGGCTTCGGATAAGGGTTAGGGTTAGGGTTATGGTTAGGGTTAGGGGACGGGGACGGGGACGGTTTAGGGTACAGGTTAGTGTACGACAACGGTTTAGGGTGAGCCTACGTGTTAGGGTACGGGTTAGTGTTAGCGTACGTGTTAGGATTAGGGGACGGGTGAGGGTAAGGCTTCGGGTAAGGTTTAGGGTTAGGGTTAGGGTTAGGGTTAGGGTTAGTGTACGGGGACGGTTTAGGGTACAGGTTAGTGTACGACAACGGTTTAGGGTGAGCGTACGTGTTAGGGTTCGGATTAGTGTTAGCGTACGGGTTAGGATTAGGTGACGGGTGAGGGTAAGGCTTCGGGTAAGGGTTAGGGTTAGGGTTATGGTTAGGGGACGGGGACGAAGATGGTTTAGGGTACAGGTTAGGGTACGGCAACGGTTTAGTGTGAGCATACGTGTTAGGGTATGGTTTAGTGTTAGCGTACGTGTTAGGATTAGGGGACGGGTGAGGGTAAGGCTTCGGGTAAGGGTTAGGGTTAGGATTAGGGTTAGGGGACTGGGGCGGGGACGGTTTAGGGTACAGGTAAGGGTACGACAACGGTTTAGGGTGAGCGTACGAGTTAGGGTACGGGTTAGTGTTAGCGTACGGGTTAGGATTAGGGGACGGGTGAGGGTAAGGCTTCGGGTAAGGGTTAGGGTTAGGGTTAGGGTTAGGGTTAGGGGATGGGGACGGGGACGGTTTAGGGTACAGGTTAGTGTACGACAACGGTTTAGGGTGAGCGTACGTGTTAGGGTATGGGTTAGTGTTAGCGTACGGGTTAGGATTAGGGGACGGGTGAGGGTAAGGCTTCGGGTAAGGGTTAGGGTTAGGGTTAGGGTTAGGGGACGGGGACGGTTTAGGGTACAGGTTAGGGTACGACAACGTTTTAGGGTGAGCGTACGTGTTAGGGTACGGGTTAGTGTTAGCGTACGGGTTAGGATTAGGGGACGGATGAGGGTAAGGCTTTGGGTAAGGGTTAGGGTTAGGGTTAGGGTTAGGGTTAGGGGACGGGGACGGGGACGAGGACGGTTTAGGGTACAGGTTAGTGTACGACAACGGCTTAGGGTAAGCGTACGTGTTAGGGTACGGGTTAGTGTTAGCGTACGGGTTAGGATTAGGGGACGGGTGAGGGTAAGGCTTCGGGTAAGTGTTAGGGTTAGGATTAGGGTTAGAGTTAGGGTTAGGGGACGGGGACGGTTTAGGGTACAGGTTAGGGTATGACACGGTTTAGGGTGAGCGTACGTGTTAGGGTACGGGTTAGTGTTAGCGTACGGGTTAGGATTAGGGGATGGGTGAGGGTAAGGCTTCGGGTAAGGGTTAGGGTTAGGGTTAGGGTTAGGGTTAGGGGACGGGGACTGGGATGGTTTAGGGTACAGGTTAGGGTACGACAAATGTTTAGGGTGAGCGTACGTGTTAGGGTACGGGTTAGTGTTAGCGTACGGGTTAGGATTAGGGGACGGGTGAGGGTAAGGCTTCGGTTAAGGGTTAGGGTTAGGGTTAGGGTTAGTGTTAGGGATAGGGGACGGGGACGGTTTAGGGTACAGTTTAGGGTACGACAATGGTTTAGGGTGAGCGTACGTGGTAGGGTACGGTTTAGTGTTAGCGTACGGGTTAGGATTAGGGGACGGGTGAGAGTAAGGTTTCGGGTAAGGGTTAGGGTTAGGGTTAGGGTTAGGATTAGGGGACAGGGACAGGGACGGTTTAGGGTACAGGTTAGGGTACGACAACTGTTTAGGGTGAGCGTACATGTTAGGGTATGGGTTAGTGTTAGCGTACGGGTTAGGATTAGGGGACGGGTTAGAGTAAGGCTTCGGGTAAGGGTTAGGGTTAGGGTTAGGGTTAGGGTTAGGGTACGGGGACGGTTTAGGGTACAGGTTAGGGTACGACAACGGTTTCGGGTGAGCGTACGTTTTAGGGTACGGGTTAGTGTTAGCGTACGGGTTAGGATTAGGTGACGGGTGAGGGTAAGGCTTCGGGTAAGGGTTAGGGTTAGGATTAGGGTTAGGGTTAGGGGACGGTGACGGTTTAGCGTACAGGTTAGCGTAAAACATGGTTTAGGGTGAGCGTACGTTTTAGGGTACGGGTTAGTGTTAGCGTACGGGGTAGGATTAGCAGACGGGTGAGGGTATGGCTTCGGGTAAGGGTTAGGGTTAGGGTTAGGGTTAGGGTTAGGGGACGGGGACGGGGACGGTTTAGGGTTCAGTTTAGGGTACGACAATGATTTAGGGTGAGCATACGAGTTAGGGTACGGGTTAGTGTTAGCGTACGTGTTAGGATTAGGGGATGGGTGAGGGTAAGGCTTCGGGTAAGGCTTAGGGTTAGGGTTAGGGGGCGGGGATGGGGACGGGGACGGTTTAGGGTACAGGTTAGGGTACGACAAAGGTTGAGGGTGAGCGTACGTGTTAGGGTACAGGTTAGTGTTAGCATACTGGTTAGGATTAGGGGAGGGGTGAGGGTAAGGCTTCGGGTAAGGGTTAGGGTTAGGGTTAGGGTAAGGGGACGGGGACGGGGACCGTTTAGGGTACAGGTTAGGGTACGACAACGGTTTAGGGTGAGCGTACGTGTTAGGGTACGGTTTAGTGTTAGCGTACGGGTTACGATTAGGGGACGGGTGAGAGTAAGGCTTCGGGTAAGGGTTAGGGTTAGGTTTTGGGTTAGGGTTAGGGTTAGGGGATGGGGACGGTTTAGGGTACAGGTTAGGGTACGACAACGGTTTAGGGTGAGCGTAAGTGTTAGGGTACGTGTTAGTGTTAGCGTACGGGTTAGGATTAGGGGACGGGTGAGGATAAGGCTTCGGGTAAGGGTTAGGGTTAGGGTTAGGGTTAGGGTTAGGTGACGGGGAAGGTTTAGGTTACAGGTTAGGGTACGAAAACGGTTTAGGGTGAGCGTACGTGTTAGGGTACGGGTTAGTGTTAGCGTACGGGTTAGGATTAGGGGACGGGTGAGGGTAAGGCTTCGGGTAAGTGTTATGGTTATGGTTAGGGTTAGGGTTAGGGTTAGGTTTAGGGGATGGGGACGGTTTAGGGTACAGGTTAGGGTACGACAATGGTTTAGGGTGAGCGTACGTGTTAGGGTACAGTTTAGTGTTACCCTACGGCTTAGGATTAGGGGACGGGTGATGGTAAGGCTTTGGGTAAGGGTTAGGGTTAGGGTTAGGGTTAGGGTTAGGGTACGGGGATGGTTTAGGGTACAGGTTAGTGTACGACAACGGTTTAGGGTGAGCGTACGTGTTAGGGTACGGGTTAGTGTTAGCGTACGGGTTAGGCTTAGGGGACGGGTGAGGGAAAGGCTTCGGGTAAGTGTTATGGTTAGGGTTAGGGTTAGGGTTAGGGTTAGGTTTAGGGGATGGGGACGGTTTAGGGTACAGGTTAGGGTACGACATAGGTTTAGGGTGAGCGTACGTGTTAGGGTACGGGTTAGTGTTAGCGTACGGGTTAGGATTAGGTGACGGGTGAGGGTAAGGCTTCGGGTAAGGGTTAGGGATAGGGTTAGGGTTAGGGTTAGGGGACGGGGACGGGGACGGTTTAGGGTATAGGTTAGGGTACGACAACGGTTTAGGGTGAGCGTACGTGTTAGGGTACGGGTTAGTGTTAGCGTACGGGTTAGGATTAGGGGATGGGTGAGGGGAAAGCTTCGGGTAAGGTTTAGGGTTAGGGTTAGGGTTAGGGTTAGGGTTAGGGTTAGGGTTTGGGTTAGGGGACGGGGACGGGGACGGTTTAGGGTACAGGTTAGGGTACGACAACGGTTTAGGGTGAGCGAACGTGTTAGGGTACGGGTTAGTGTTAGCGTACGGGTTAGGATTAGGGGACGGGTGAGGGTAAGGCTTCTGGTAAAGGTTAGGGTTAGGGTTAGGGTTAGGGTTAGGGTTAGGGATAGGGGACCGGGACAGTTTAGGGTACAGGTTAGGGTATGACAACAGTTTAGGGTGAGCGTACGTGTTAGGGTACGGGTTAGTGTTAGCGTACGTGTTAGGATTAGGGGATGTGTGAGGGTAAGGCTTCGGGTAAGGGTTAGGGTTACGGTTAGGGTTAGGGTTAGGGGACGGGACGGTTTAGTGTACAGGTTAGGGTACGACAACGGTTTAGGGTGAGCGTACGTGTTAGGGTACTGTTTAGTGTTAGCGTACGGGTTAGGATTCGGGGACGGGTGAGAGTAAGGCTTCGTGTAAGGGTTAGGGTTAGGGTTAGGGTTAGGGGACGGGGACGGTTTAGGGTACAGGTTAGGGTACGACAACGGTTTAGGGTGAGCGTACGTGTTAGGGTACGGGTTAGTGTTAGCGTATGGGTTAGGATTAGGGGACGGGTGAGGGTAAGGCTTCGGGTAAGGTTTAGGGTTAGGGTTAGGGTTAG